>NW_015388125.1:86139-126909 GCF_001527695.2 Protobothrops mucrosquamatus
TGGGTCCCATCACTGCTGAAGACAGGCACAGGCTGTTGGAGATGAGTCTGTGTTGTCTGCATCTCCAACCGAAGCGCAGAATGGTTCCTGGAGTCTGCCATATTTTCTGGAAATCTGTTCACCCTCCCGCACAATCCGAAGGGTGTTCCTCCCAAAGGGCATGGCTCAATGTCTATGGAGATTCTCCGTCATCCAGGCCACGTTTGTTAAGCTAGTACAGACATGTCAAACACGAGGCCCGGGGGCTGGATGCAACCCGCGATGTGGTTTCATGTGGCCCACGAAGCCATCCTGGAAACAGTGAGGGAACGGCCCCCTCTGCCTTGGCCCTGGCCCAGGCCAGCTGGGAGCCAAGGTACAATGTTGTGGTGGCCATCTATGCTGAAAGGCATTCAGTCTTAGCTCCACAAGGCTGTCTAGAAACAGCGAGGAACCAGCCCCTGCCGCGTTGGCCCCGCCCCCTGGGTGCATGTTGGGGAGGGGTCCCCCTTTGTGAGGAATGAAGAAATGGACCATGCCTTGGCGCTTGCCCCGGTCCCCCCCCCTTCTGCCAGAGACCCTCAGATCTGCCCCACTCCTGCCCAGGCCCCCACAGGCCCCCTTGACGCGAACGATGTAGAGCTGGCCACGCCCACCCAGTAGGCCACACCTACTCCATCCACACCCACCCAGTAGGCCACACCCCCCAGGGCAACCGCAATGCTGATGCAGCCCTCAATGACATTGAGTTTGACACCCCTGAGCTAGTAACACGGTTGTGAAATTATATCTGGCATCCCCATTGGCTTTGATTGTCGGAAGGTCGCAAAAGGGGATCACACGACCCCGGGGACACTTACGGCTGTCGTAAATGTGAGTCTGTTGTCCAAGAGCCCAACGTTTGATCGCATGGGGATGGCTGCCATGGTCATAAAAGTGTGAAAAAAACCGGTCGTAACTCACTTTTTCCAGTACTGTCGCCACTTCAAATGGCCCCTAAGCGAACTTCTGTAAGTCAAGGGCGAGCTCAGAATGCCAGTGGCTTTTCCAAGCAGAGGAGAGGAAGCCCTACATGGTGCCTGAGAAGGAGCCGGGCAGTCTCCTAGTCCTCAGTGACCCAGGGGTAATGCATGGCCACCCCTCGGGGCCGCCTCCTATCTTGCAGATCGAAGCCTTCCAGCACATGCAGCATTTCGTCCAGATGATGCAGCAGCAAGCCCAGCATGCCATCGCCACCGAAGACCAGCAGCACCGACAGGAACTCCACAAGCTCATGGCCCGGTGAGCGACTGCCTTGCTAAACCCAGAAACGGCACCCCTAAGGCAGTGGCCTCCCAACCTTTTGGGCACCAGGGACCGGTTCCGTGGAGAGAGCTTTTTCCGTGGACCGGACAGGGCATGGTTTCTCATGCCGCCTGCATCTCACGGATGGGAGTTCGCTTGTTTGCATGGATTGTTTTTGTGGCATGCTGGGAACCCCTGCTGGTCCATGGACCAGGGGCTGGGGAGGCCTGCCCTAAGGGGAAGCTTCTTATTTCTGACTTCTACATGATTAAAAATTCATCTACTCATATCCTTTGTGTACAGGTACCCATATCTGGTTCCAATAAACCAGAATAAGATGGTTGCAAGAAGGAAGTAAATATTATCTCTTTAGATCAGGGGTCTTCAAACCTGGCCCTTTGATGACTTGTGGACTTCAACTGGCTCAGCCTGGCTGAGGAATTCTGGGAGTTGAAGTCCACAAGTCATCAAAGGGCCAAGTTTGAAGACCCCTGCATTAGATAGGGGGTCTTCAAATTTGAATTTGCACCAAGGCCCTCTCTGGAAACGGGATCAGTAGCTCAAAAGGCACTTAAGACTCCCTAAGGAGACATTTATGCTTTTGCGAGTTCCCTTGATGCAGTTATACCCCCAGAGGTGGACAGTGGCCTCTTTCTGGCTGATCCTCCAGGATCCAGAGCCAGGATTGGGGCCAGTTAGCTCCCGACAGTGAAACTATTAACCAAGATGTCACGTTGGCTCCTTGAACAACAAAGGTGGCTAACAAGCAAGTACTGGAGGCGCCTAACGCCGGACACGTCACTGGAAGGCAAAAATCACGAACCTGCCTCTCACCTATTGGGCCCTGTCATTTCACACTGGAGAAAGCAATTAGGTTTGGAAGAGTTAGCGGTAAAAGGAAACCAGGCCTTCAAAGAAGATGGTGCCTGGACACAAAGCTGACCCCAGGTACAGCATAGGAAAAAAATAAATAAATAGTGCACAATTAGAAGAAGTGGAGAGACTTGGCCCATAGAATCGCCAAGAGTTGGATTTGACTTTGGATATTCTCCTCCCCCCCTCTCTCCTTCTCCTTCTCCTCTTCCTCCTCCATCATCATCATCATCATGTTGCTAACCCAGATTTTGTTGTCCTGTTCTCAGGTGTTTCCTGAAGCTGGGAGAGTGGCAGCTGAACCTGCAAGGCATCAACGAGAGCACCATTCCCAAAGTCCTGCAGTACTACAGCGCCTCTACGGAGCACGACCGCAACTGGTACAAAGTAAGTCGAGAGAGAGAGAGAGGAGGGCAGGCAGGCCCCGCGGCCGCTTCGGTGCCTTGTCAGCACGCGTCAAGCCAGGAACCAGGTTTTCTCACCCAGGAGGACTCACCTTGGTCTGAAACTTGGGAAAGCAACGGAGGTGCTAAAGGAAGCCAAGTCAAGGGCTGACCAGCCTTGAGGTTCTGAAATGTTGAGGAAACAACGTTCCCATTTTCATTTGCATCGCTAACGGTGCAGCTAGAATTGGCTTTGGATGACTACCAATTGGCTAAGCTGTGAAGGCCTGTCCCAGGATAAGGTTGCCGGTTCCGTTCTGTCCAGTTGCCGGAACCAGAGGTCTTGCCTTCCGAGCTTTCAGATAAGATAAGATAGATAAGAGAACCTTTATTGTCATTTTTTTTTAATCGTGGGCCCAACGGCACACATCAAAAAATGAAATTTAGTTGCCCGCTCTCAAAGTGAAACACGTACGTGACACACACCTAAAACATACTATGTCCAACATATGTATAGACCAGGGGTAGGCAACCTTGGCTCTTTTATGACTCGTGGACTTCAACTCCCAGAATTCCTGAGCCAGTATGGGGGAACTATGGCCCCCTTCATGACTTGTGGACTTTGACTCCCAGAATTCCTGAGCCAGCCATGCTGAGGGGAAAGGGAGAGGTTTCCAAGCTGAGCCATGCTGGCTCAGGAATTCTGGGAGTTGAAGTCCACGAGTCATAAAAGAGCCAAGGTTGCCTACCCTGGTATAGACCCACACCCCTACATATACGTAGCAAATAAATATTAAATACTGTCCATCTTGAATACATAACAGAAGGAGGAAGCTTGAGAGTTCACAAGGTTAACGCTGTATGGAATGAAACTATGGCTGACTCTGGATGTTCTGCTACGGATACCACGAAGCCCCCTCCCAGGAGGTAGCAAGGAAAACAGGTCATGAAGAGGATGTGTAGTGTCCCAGACAATCTTGCGGACCCTGCACAAGCCATGTCCTGGATGGGAGGGAGGGAGCTGCCAATGATCTTTTCTGCCGTCCTCACCACTCTCTGCACGGGCGCCTTCCTGTCTGAACCTCCCATCTTCAGGGGACTTCTCTCTAGCCCACGAATGAAGGCGGATATATGTGTGTCCCGGGATAACATGGCCGGTTCCAATCTGGGTCGGTCAACCAGGACCAGAGATTTAGCCTTATGAGCTACACAGAAGCCCCCCCCCCCCGAGGATGATGGGCTCCAGCACAAGTCCAAAAGCTCGGAAGGCAAAAACTCCTGGTCCCGGCGACCGACCCAGATTGGACCCTGACTCAGCAGCACACAACATTCAGGGAAACTTGTGTGGCCTGCGTAGTTAAGGTTTAAAGGGAACAACTGTAGGTTTGACAGAAAAGCAAAGGGGGGGAAAGGAGGGGGGATTGGTTAGGAAAAACCAGATTGCGTCATCGCCCTCGAAAGAGGTCAACAGACCAAGAGGAGAGAGAGTCCCAGCCATCAGAGGAAAAGACACCGAGTCTACTTTGCAAGGTTGTTCCCTGGAAAATTGGGGAAAGGAGGATACAGTCCATTAAGTTTTGCTTCCGGGGGGGGGGGAAACGGAGGCTTTTTGAAACCTAAAAGGCGAAGCAACGGCTGGAGGGCCGAACTGGCGCTGCCCACCGGGGAGCGCCAGACCGTGCCAAGTGGGGCCTCTTCTCTTCCAGGCCTGGCACGCCTGGGCCGTGATGAACTTCGAGGCGGTGCTGCACTACAAGCTCCAGAACCAGGCCCGGGACGAGAAGAAGAAGCTGCGCCACGCCAGCGGGACCAGCGTCACCAGCGCCAACACGGAAGGCAGCAACAGCGAAAGCGAGGCCGAGAGCGCGGAGAACAGCCCGGCCCCTTCTCCTGTGCAGAAGAAGGCCGCGGAGGTCAGGCTGGTCCCAGGGGGGCAGAGCCTCCCCCTGCA
Source organism: Protobothrops mucrosquamatus (assembly GCF_001527695.2). Taxonomy (NCBI): domain Eukaryota; kingdom Metazoa; phylum Chordata; class Lepidosauria; order Squamata; family Viperidae; genus Protobothrops; species Protobothrops mucrosquamatus. The sequence goes on from NW_015388125.1 coordinate 90,610, forward strand.
AGAAATCCTCGACTCCCCCTTATTTGGGGGGGGAGAGAGAAAAAGACTCATCCCTCCTTCTCTTTTTCCCGACAGGATTTGTCCAAAACGCTCCTGATGTACACTGTGCCGGCAGTCCAAGGCTTCTTCCGATCCATCTCTTTGTCTCGGGGAAACAATCTGCAGGATACTCTCAGGTGCCTTTTGATTTGATTTGATTTGATTTGATTTGATTTGATTTGATTTGAATCGTCAGATTTGGGGGCGGGAGGGCAAGCCCAGGGGCAAAGTCGTGCCTCCCCTTTGCGTTGCCTTCCCTAGAGAAGAAAACAGAGCTAATGGGATGGGTTTGCTTTTCTCCAGGGTTCTTACACTGTGGTTTGACTACGGCCACTGGCCAGAGGTCAATGAAGCCTTGGTGGAAGGGGTCAAGGCCATCCAGATCGACACCTGGCTCCAGGTAAGGGGCTGCTTTGAAGTACCAACTGCCTTATCTTAACTCTTCCGGGAGCGTTTCTCAATCTGGGCAACTCCCAGAATTCCCCAGCCAGCCTGCCCACTTCTACATGGGCATCTGCTGACATGTAACAACAACAACAACAACAACAATAATAAAGTTGGAAGGGATCTTGGGGGTCATCTAGTCCAACCCCCTGCTCAGGCAGGAAACCCCATACCATTACAAATGGCTGTCCAGTCTCTTAAAAACTTCCAGTGTTGGAGCATTCACAACTTCTGGAGGCAGGTTGTTCCATTGGTTAATTGTTCTAACTGTCAGGAAGTTTCTCCTTAGTTCCAGGTTGCTTCTCTCCTTGATGAGTTTCCATCCGTTGCTTCTTGTCCTGCCTTCAGGCACTTTGGAAAATAGCTTGACTCCCTCTTCTTTGCGGCAGCCCCCGAGAGACTGGAAGGCTGCTATCCTGTCCCCCCTCGTCCTTCTCTTCATGAAACTAGACAGACCCAATTCCAGCAGCTGTTCCTTATTATGTTTTAGCCTCCAGTCCCCTGATCCTCTTTGTTGCTCTTCTCTGCACTCTTTCTAGAGTCTCAGCATCTTTTTCACATCGTGGTGACCCAAACTGGATGCAGCGATGTGATATCAGCAAAATATTCTTCCTCCTTCTTGTGTAGTGTGGCCATTTCTTTGGCAGGGCCCGTTCTCCAGCTAACAACCTGGCTTCTGACATGGAGCTCTGGATTTTGAAATGGGAAGCTCTGCCTGCTGCAGGGGATAGTAGAAATGTGTTGAGTGGCAGCTGCCTGCTTATCTCTCTCCTCTCTCCTTCTCTTGTTCCCCCCCTCCCTGAAAATCAGGTGATCCCACAGCTTATCGCCAGAATCGACACACCTCGGCCTTTAGTGGGACGACTTATTTACCAGCTGCTCACCGACATTGGAAGGTACCATCCCCAGGTGAGATAACCCTACGTTCAGACACACAGGCCTTTCAGACTCCAAACTAACCAGGTTTTGATGGATTGTTCCTTTCTGACTCCTCCTGTAGGCCCTGATCTATCCTCTGACGGTTGCTTCCAAGTCAACGACGACAGCCCGACACAATGCTGCTAACAAGATCTTGAAAAACATGTGTGAACACAGCAACACCCTCGTCCAGCAAGCCGTGATGGTGGGTAACCTATACATATGTGCATGCTCCTCTCTGCATCTCCCCGCCATCCTTTCACCACAGGCAAAAACCGCAGGAAACGAGCCTGTTCCTTCTTTCATATTCTCACCCTGGTTTTCCTAGATTTATATCATTTCAACGGACTTTAGCTTCCCCGTTCGGTCCCAACGACCAGCTTTGCCTCTGTAGAACTGCTCTTCCCCTTTTATTATTTTATTCAGTTTTTACAAGCACTGAGGCTTATTTTTTTCTTGTTTCTGCCCGCGTGTATGCACCGTTTGAAAGAATCTGATCGGAGCTCCGAAAGAGTGGATTTCTTTTAAAGTTTTATATTAAAAAAAAAAAAATCTTTTCTGTTTCCCCACCAGTCTCTGCCTTCGTGGCACATATGGTTCTGTTCTGGCTTATTAACGTTTATAATCCTTATTTGGGTAATCTCTTCCAAGCTGTTGCCCTTCCTCAGGACTATAACTACTTAATTCCACTTAAAGCAAGCTCGGGTAGAGAATGAGACTCTCATTGCAAATTTGGGGAAACTGCCCATCTGTTGAAGCCCCCTTCGCTCCATGCACGCCCTCTGCTGTGGCTAAAACAAGAAATGGGAACAAGAGCTTGCTAAAGGCCCCGCGGGGATCCCTTCTGTTTTGTTTTTTTTAATTTATTTATTCCTTTTTCACTATACAACAAAAATAAAAATACATTTTTTTCCTTAACAGTACTGTGTTATACATCTCATATATATTATTTACAATTATTTACATTAGTAATCATATCTTTTTGTTCCTCTGTTCTAGCCAATCATAACATTTGTTCCATATCTCGTAGAATTCTGTTGCCTCCTTGTCTTTTAGTTCTAGCGTACGTTTGTTCATTTCCACGCATTCTAGTATTTTATATATAATCACATCATTTGTACGTATGTTTTCACCTTTCCAACACTGGGCATATACTAGGCGGGTTGCTGTTAATATATGTACAATGATGTATTGGAGTTATTTTTCCATCTTTAAACTTTATACCCAAAAGAAATAGTTCGGGTTTGAGTTCAATTTTCACCTTTGTTATCTCCTGTATCCAGTTCCTTATCTATTCCCAATAGATCTTTGCTTTAGGGCACAGCCACCACATACGATAGAATGTTCCCTCCTTATTTCTGCATTTCCAGCATTCCAGATTCATATTTTTGTACATTTTAGCCAATCTCGACGGTGTTAAATGCCATCTATAGAACATTTTATATTGATTTTCCCTATAGGCAGTTGACCATGTCAGTTTACAATTTCTGTTCCATAATCTTTCCCATTCTTCCAGTTTTATATTTCGGCCTGCATTTCGTGCCCACGCGATCATTGGCCCTTTCACGATTTCTTCCTCCAAATCTACCTCTAATAAATATGTATAGGTTTTTGTGAGAAATTTTCCTTCCTTACCTGTTAAAATTTTTATCCAATTGCTGTGGGGGTCTGGTTTATTCCGTACTTTTCCATGTCCTTGCTATGTTTAGATTGGATCTGTAAATATGGCCACCGATCTATAAGAAGGGATCCCCTCTGTTACAGATGCTGGAATTGTGTAAGAAGCTTTTTGTGCACCTACTGAGGCCCATGGTGTGGCTTCCTCTAGCAGTCAGTCTGGGTTAGCGCTCTGATGCTGTGGCTGAAGCTGCTTCTATACAAACTCAAGACAGAAAGCTTGCTATATTGATTGAATATTGCCTGGGTCTACGAACCCTCGACCTCCCCTGCTGTTGAATGCCAGCACCCACCCCTCCCTCCCCTTTGCCTATTAACCTCTCCCGGGGGGGCCTCCCTCTTCTCTGCAACCAGGTGAGCGAAGAGCTGATCCGCGTGGCCATCCTGTGGCATGAGATGTGGCATGAAGGGCTGGAGGAAGCGTCCCGCCTCTATTTCGGGGAGAGGAACGTGAAGGGGATGTTCGAGGTGCTGGAGCCGCTGCACGCCATGATGGAGCGGGGGCCTCAGACCCTCAAGGAGACCTCCTTCAATCAGGTACCAACCCAAAAGAGGGGCCGGCCTGTCCGGGAGAAACAAAATCACCTTCCAGGCTGCGCGCAGGGAAAAAGAAATCCCAATAATTTGGAGTGGAAGGGCACGTAGACTTATATACCGCTCTGCAGTGCTTTACAGCCCTCTCTGAGCGGTTTACAAAGTCAGCCTAGTGCCCTCCCTCCCAATAATCTGGGTCCTCATTTTACCGACCTCGGAAGGATGGAAGGCTGAGTCAACTTTGAGCCGGTCAGGATCGAACACCAGACTGTGGGCAGAGTCAGCCTGCAATGCTGCATTTTAACCATTGCATACCATGGATGGATGGATGGATGGATGGATGGATGGATGGATGGATGCAAGAAAGGAAGGAAGGAAGGAAGGAAGGAAGGGAAGAACAATAGCAATAGCACTCAGACTTATATACCACTTCACAGTGCTTTACAGCCGTCTCTGAGTGATTTACAAAGTCAGCCTATTGCCCCCACCCCTCCAACAATCTAGATCCTCATTTTACCAATCTCAGAAGGATGGAAGGCTGAGTCAGCTTTGAGCCAGTCACGATCGAACTCCTGGCTGTGGGCAAAGTCAGTCTTCAATGCTGCAGTTTTACCATTGCATACCATGGGTGGGTGGGTGGGTGGGTGGTGAATGGAAGGAAGGAAGGAAGGAAGGAAGGAAGGAAGGAAGGGAAGAACAATAGCAATAGCAATAGCACTCAGACTTATATACCACTTCACAGTGCTTTACAGCCCTCTCTGAGTGGTTTACAATGTCAGCCTATTGCCCCCCCTTCTTCCCCCAACAATCTGGGTCCTCCTTTTACCATCCTGACGGGAGGCTGAGTCAACTTTGAGTCGGTCAGGATCGAACTGCCTGCAAATGCTGAATTCTAACCATGCACCACCACGGCTCTTGCAACCTCCGGCATAATGAATTACGAGATGCCATGTCCAGGGTCATCCAGCGATCAGCCCAAAGCCACGAGCAATAAATTGCTAGCTTTAGTTGAGGATCGGGGAAAGACAGAAGCCCCAATCATTGCTATTTTAAATTGCTTTTCTGGGGGGGGGGGAAGGAATTTCCAGATCCGCCTTTGACGTGCCCGTCAGCCCACAGCAACTCTTTCTTTTCCCGCAGGCTTACGGCAGAGATCTGATGGAGGCCCAGGAGTGGTGCCGTAAATATATGAAGTCGGGAAACGTCAAGGATCTCACCCAGGCTTGGGATCTGTACTACCACGTCTTCCGCCGCATCTCCAAGCAGCTGCCTCAGGTCTGTGGGGGGGGGGGGAGAGAATCCTTACTCCCTGTGCTGGTCAGAGTATATAGCTAGCTTAGGAATTAAGGACTGTTCCCTTAAGGGATAGCCTTCTGGGTAATGTAGTTTATGTTACCTGGTCATATCTGTGTTAGGAATGGCCACTGGGAGGGACTTCCATTTTATTACAGGATATCCTGGTTACGTGCCAGTCAGCGAGCTCTCTGTGAAGTCCAGCCATGAGGATTGTTAGCTCCGTTAGTATTTTTTTTCCCAACCTTTTGGAACCCGTCCTAAGCTGCTCCTCCCGTCTTGCCAACAGCTGACTTCCTTGGAACTTCAGTACGTTTCTCCCAAACTCCTGATGTGCCGCGATTTGGAGCTGGCCGTCCCGGGAACGTACGACCCGAATCAGCAGATCATCCGCATTCAGTCCATCGCGCCCTCCCTGCAAGTGATCACCTCCAAGCAGAGGCCGAGGAAGTTGACCTTAATGGGTGAGAAAAATTGACGAGCAAAGACACCTTGGGTTTCCTCTGAGGTCTCCGACTTCCCTTGGGTTCCAGATGTGTCAATTGCCGGTTCTCTCTTGCGGAACGGCGTCCAGTTAAAAAAGACACCGCATCGGGAGAGCGAGCCGGTGCCGTGATTCCTTGGTCAGCCACATCCCCATCCGTGTACCTCTCAGGATGCCGAACAAAATCGATTTCTTGTGGCTGTCCACTTCATGAGCCAGATCCTTTAAGGCAATGGTGGCGAACCTATGGCACGCGTGCCAGAGGTGGCACTCAGAGCCCTCTCTGTTGGCACACGCACCACCGCCGCCAGCAGCAGGTCCATCAGGCCGCCACCACCGCCCGGAGCAGGAGCCCCGCCCAGCACAAAGGAGGCGAAGCGGCCGACTAGCAAGCTCGAATAGAGGTGGTAGAGCAGAGGTCACCTACCATTGTCACCAACCATTGGCAGACTGGAAGAAAAGGGAGCGGGAAGTATTTTACGTGTGCGCGTGCATGTACGGGGCCGCAAGTATGCACACGCTGCAAATGAGGCAGGGGTAGTGCCTGCGTGATACTCACTAACCCTGCCCCATTCTTGCTTGGTGCAGCGCCTTGTATCTGCACCTCGCGGCGTGGCGGTGGCTGTTTTTGCACCCCTGGTTTTTGTGTGCCCCCCTGAGGGCACCACAATGCTGATGGGCCCCTGGCACTTTGCGATAAATAAGTGGGTTTTGGGTTGCGGTTTGGGCACTCGGTCTCTAAAAGGTTCGCCATCACTGCTTTAAGGAGTCCAGTAATAAAATGCTTCCAGGCTAAGAAAGCAGAAGTGTCAAATTGATGGGTCTAGTGACAGTTGAAGAAGCTTGGGAAAGATCAGCAAATGTTTGGCCTACAGAATTCTGTTCTGCTCTGGTGTATTTTGCCCTGTTCCTTCTCAGCTTAGCAAGGGCGGTGTGCGTGCTTATTATTCGACTGTAGGAACTTTAATCAAAACAACGTAATAACTACATCTTCTAATTTTCCCCAGATACAAGCCCTTTCTTGGCTTCACACAGTTTCACACACCTGAACAGATCTTTTTCCCCTTCCACAGGGAGCAACGGGCACGAGTTCGTGTTTCTTCTGAAAGGGCACGAGGACCTTCGCCAGGATGAGCGAGTGATGCAGCTCTTCGGCCTCGTGAACACGCTTCTCGCCAACGACCCCACATCTCTCCGTAAAAACCTCAGGTGCCTCCTCTGCCTTCATCCCAGCCAGCATAAGTGGCTTGTTAGAAAAGATGGGTAGCGTGATCTCCCTTGGCACAAAAGGGAGAAATTAGAAAGGCATCACTTTGGAGGAAGCTCTAGTGGTGTTGTAAGGGAGAGGAGAGACCTTTGGTGGAGTTGCCGTAACTTTACTAGACGCCTTCTTGAATAGAAAATAGAGTAGAGTAGAGTAGAGTAGAATAGAATAGAATAGAATAGAATAGAATAGAATAGAATAGAATAGAATAGAATAGAATAGAATAGAATAGAATAGAATATGGAATGGAATGGAATGGAATGGAATGGAATATAAGAGAATATAGACTAGACTAGACTAGACTAGACTAGACTAGAATAGAATAGAATAGAATAGAATAGAATGCAGAATAGAATGGAATGGAATATAAGAGAATATAGAATAGAATAGAATAAAGAAATAAAGAAATATATAATAGAATAGAGAACAGAGAATAGAATAGAATAGAATAGAATAGAATAAGAAATAGAGAATAGAATAGAGAACAGAATAGAATAGAATAAGAAATAGAGAATAGAATAGAGAAGAGAGGAGAAGAGAGAAGAGAGAATAGAATAGAATAGAATGGAATAAGAAATATAGGATAGGATAGGATAGGATAGGATAAGATAGAATAGAATAGAATAGAATAGAATAGAATAGAATAGAATACGTTTATGGTCATTCTGTATCTCACAGCGAAATTAAGTGCTGTCCACAGTGCACACTACACACAAGTAAAAAACCACAAGTAAAAACTTACATCATATACACGCATCCTTCACATTCTATTCACCGTTGCTCTGCCCCTAACATTGCACTTCAGTGTTGCACTATACAGTAATATTTAATACGGTTACAGCTCTGGGATAAAAACTATTTTTCAATGTATTTGTCTTTTGTTTTTATTATCCTGCTAGACGGTAATAGTTCAAAAAAAGAATGTCCGGGATTGGACAAGTCTTTAAGAATGTTTTGAATGCTGCCGATAGTTTTGTAATCCCGTTTTTTTAAGGAAGGGAGGAAGTAGCATGGAGGTGCCAAAGCCAGCAGGGGCCTTGTGTGATGCTCAATTGGCCATGATTACAGGCTGCTTCAGCTAAGCCAGGGATAGGCAACCTTGGCTCTTTTATGACTGGTGAACTTCAACTCCCAGAATTCCTGAGCCAGCCATGCTGAGGGGAAAGGGAGAGGTTTCCAAGCTGACCCAGGCTGGCTCAGGAATTCTGGGAGTTGAAGTCCACAAGTCATGAGGGGGCCATAGTTCCCCCACGTTGGCTCAGGAATTCTGGGAGTTGAAGTGTACGAGTCATGAGGGGGCCATAGTTCCCCCATGCTGGCTCAGGAATTCTGGGAGTTGAAGTCCACAAGTCATGAGGGGGCCATAGTTCCCCCATGCTGGCTCAGGAATTCTGGGAGTTGAAGTCCACAAGTCATGAGGGGGCCATAGTTCCCCCATGCTGGCTCAGGAATTCTGGGAGTTGAAGTCCACGAGTCATAAAAGAGCCAAGGTTGCCTATTCCTGACATAGGGGGCATGCTGGCAGAGGGATTCTGGGAGTTGAAGTCCCCTCATCTTCCTAGTAACTCAGGGGTAGGCAACCTTGGCTCTTTTATGACTCGTGGACTTCAACTCCCAGAATTCCTGAGCCAGCCACGCTGAGGGGAAAGGGAGAGGTTTCCAAGTTGAGCCATGCTGGCTCAGGAATTCTGGGAGTTGAAGTCCATGAGTCATAAAAGAGCCAAGGTTGCCTACCCCTGGCCTAGTTTGCCTACCCCTGGCCTAGTTTGAAGACCCCTGCTCTAAATGGGCCTTATTGTAGACCTAATGGCTGCACAGACTAGGCCAGGGATAGGCAACCTTGGCTCTTTTATGACTCGTGGACTTCAACTCCCAGAATTCCTGAGCCAGCCATGCTGAGGGGAAAGGGAGAGGTTTCCAAGCTGAGCTATGCTGGCTCAGGAATTCTGGGAGTTGAAGTCCACGAGTCATAAAGCGGCCTAGGCCTAGGCCAGAGATAGGCAACCTTGGCTCTTTTATGACTCGTGGACTTCAACTCCCAGAATTCCTGAGCCAGCCATGCTGAGGGGAAAGGGAGAGGTTTCCAAGCTGAGCCATGCTGGCTCAGGGATTCTGGGAGTTGAAGTCCACCGGTCATAAAAGAGCCCAGGTTGCCCACCCCTGAGCTAAGCCAACAGATTGTGTGAAGTCCTTACGAGAGCATGTCGTTCAGCCTCCACCTGTCTGTGACCCTCGTTTTTAATCCCATTTGTCTGTGAGCACAAAGTCCAGCCTTTTCTCCTTTCTTCTCCTCCAGCATCCAGCGCTATGCGGTGATCCCTCTTTCCACCAACTCCGGGCTTATAGGCTGGGTGCCTCACTGCGACACTCTGCACGCGCTCATTCGAGACTACCGGGAGAAGAAGAAGATCCTGCTCAACATTGAACACCGCATCATGTTGAGGGTGAGCTCCTGCCACCTGCCCCATCTTTAGGAGTTTCGCAACTCTCTGATCCTGTCCCTGAATCTCGGGCTAAGGAAACACGGCTTGATGTAGCCATACGCGGTTTGTTTTGCTCTCTGGAGCAGCGGCCACACACTCAGTAGTAACAGGAAGGTCCCTGCATTTCTTCCCTACCTGTTCAATCTTTTTCCTTTTCCTTGAAAAGAATATTAATGGCTCATGGATGTTGTTAATCTAATTATTCTTAGATGGCTCCCGATTACGATCATCTCACTCTCATGCAAAAGGTGGAAGTGTTTGAACATGCAGTCAACAATACAGCTGGGGATGACCTGGCCAAGCTTCTGTGGCTCAAGAGCCCCAGCTCAGAGGTACAACCAAGGCACCATTCCTGGTCCTTCTTGTCAACCCTTCTTGTCTTCCAGTCAAGATTAGAGCAGAACATGGATAAATTGTCACATGGATAAAACGCTCCACTCCATGGTTCCCGTTTTCAAATATCTGTGTTAAGAGCTGAAACGGCTGCTGTTCCACATTCTTTTTGTGAAAGAAAGAAAGAAAGAAAGAAAGAAAGAAAGAAAGAAGGAAAGGAAAGAAAAAAGGAAAGAAAAGGAAGGAAGGAAGGAAGGAAGGAAGGAAGGAAAGAAAGAGAGAAAGGAAAGGAAAGAAAGGGAGGAAGGAAGGAAGGAAGGAAGGAAGGAAGGAAGGAAGGAAAGAAATAAAAAAAAAAGAAAGAGAAGGAAGAAAGGAAAGGAAGGAAGGAAGGAAAGAAAGAAAGAAAAGAAAGAAAAAGAAAGGAAAGAAAAGGAAGGAAGGAAGGAAAGAAAGAAAAGGAAAGAAAAGGGAAGGGAAGGAAGGAAAGAAAGAAAGGAAAGAAAAGGAAGGAAAGGAAGGAAGGAAGGAAAGAGGGAAAGGAAAGAAAGAAGAGAGGAAGGAAAGAAAGAAATAAAGGAAAGAAGGAAGAAAGGAAGGAAAGAAAGGAAGGAAGGAAAGAAGAAAGGAAGAAAAGAAAGAAAAAAAGAAAAAAAGGAAAGAAAGAAAAAGAAAGGAAAGGAAGGAAGGAAAGAGAGAGAAAGAAAAGGAAAGAAAAGGGAGGAAGGAAGGAAAGAAAAAAGGGAAGGGAAGGAAGGAAGGAAAGAAAAGAAAGAAGGAAAGAAAGAAAGAAGGAAGGAAAGAAAGGAAGAAAGGAAAGAAAGAAAGAAAGAAAGAGGAAAGAAAGAAAGGAAGGAAGAAAAAGGAAAGAAAAAGGAAGGAAGGAAGGAAAGAGAGAAAGAAAGAAAAAGGAAAGGAAAGAGAAAAAAGAAAGGAAAGAAAGAAGGAAGGAAAGAAAAGAGAAAGAAAGAAAGAAGAAAAGAAAGAAAAAGAAAGAAAGAAAGAAAGTCCCAATTAGGCATAAATCACCCACTTTTTGATTTACTGTTTTCTCTGTAGGTGTGGTTTGACCGAAGAACAAATTACACCCGCTCGTTAGCTGTGATGTCAATGGTTGGCTACATTTTGGGTCTCGGGGACAGGCAAGTGAAACTAAACTTATTTCCCTAAAGAATAAAAAAGCTGTTCACAATCCCTTCCCTGTTCACAGACACCAGCTGTTAATAAATCGTAATTAATAGCAGTAAGCTAAGCCAATTAGCTGAATTGTACGCAGTGCCCATAGATAAATACCGACCTAAAGTTTGGAAAGACGAGGGAATTGAAGAACTGAGCCGAGGAGAAGAATTACGCTTTATTTAATCGTTTGGGAGTAGGGTGTTAATTACAAGATGTGCTATTCTGAGTTCCTGCCACAAATTGTCCAGTAAATAGGGTGGTTCCTTTAAACAGGCATCCCTCCAACCTTATGCTGGACCGGCTGAGTGGCAAAATCCTGCACATCGACTTTGGAGATTGCTTTGAGGTAAGATTTGCTTTTTTAGAAAATGAAGCACTCGGTGGAAGTTAACATAAAGACAAAGAAAAATCAGTCCTTATTTCATGTCCACTCAAGGCTGAAGCAACAAGAAACACAGACAGACCTAATCTCTCTCTCTCTCTCTCTCTCTCTCTCTCTCTCTCTCTATCTATCTATCTATCTATCTATCTATCTATCTATCTATCTATCTATCTATCTATCTATCTATCTATCTATCTATCTATCTATCTATGTTAACTTAAACATGGGTCCTTCAGGGTTTTTCTGTTGCGGGAAAGCAGGAGCTGAATCCAAAGAGGAATGAAGATCAGGAAAGACATTGAATAGAAAATTAGGCAGAACAGAATAACAGCATGAGAGAATTGGAAGGGGCCTTGGAGGTCTTCTAGTCCAACCCCCTGCTCAGGCAGGAAACCCCATACCATTTCAGACAAATGGCTGTCCAGTCTCTTCTTAAAATTTCCAGTGTTGGAGCATTCACCGCTTCTGGAGGCAGGCTGTTCCACTGGTTAATTGTTCTCACTGTTAGGAGATTCCTCCTTAGTTCTAGGTTGCTTCTCTCCTTGATTAGTTTCCATCCGTTGCTTCTTCTCTTGCCTTCTGGTGCTTTGGAGAATAGCTTGACCCCCTCTTCTTTGGGGCAAGCCCTGAGATATTGGAACACGGCTATCATGTCACCCCTAAACTAAACATACCCAATTCCAGCAACCATTCTGGCATCATTTTGCTCCTCACTATCATGGGCCTGAATCAGTTTGGGCAACTTAAAACATCAGGAACCCTGAACCACAGTCTGGAATACCTTTCAGCACTCACCATTCCCTATTTTGGAAACCTCTCTTCATTTCTTTGCCTTCCCTTGCCTGGGTTTTTAGGTGGCAATGACCAGAGAGAAATTCCCGGAGAAGATCCCGTTCAGGCTAACTCGGATGTTGACCAACGCCATGGAGGTAAGCCAGATCCTGCAACGTTCGGACCGTTCCCTAGAACTAAACCTGGGGCTGTTTTGCCTTTTTCCCTTCTTTCCATCTCACATCCTTCCCTTCCTTGGCCGCTGCTCCCCGTGAACTGACACGGCATCTCCGAAGCCATCCTATCCTAAAAAAAATATTTTTGGAACTGGAGGTTCCAACTGTGCTCCATCCTCCCCTGTTTTTATCTCTCTCTCTCTCTCTCTCTCTCTCTCTCTCTCATCTATCTATTTATCTATCTATCTATCTATATCCAAATTTCTTTTTCTGCCCAGGTTCGAATCCCATAAAGGGTGTGGCTAACTGAAGAGAGCAGAACGAGCTCGAAATGGCTATCTTAGTCTCCCAATTTAATTCTTTAACTCTTTGTCAGAAAAAGAAATTTGGATTTAAATGTTTCGCAGTTGCGACTTGAGCCTGCTTAACGCCCCTAGTTGGGGGGCTGCAAGGCAAAAGATATTGTAAAAAGTAAAACTGCAGTATAGCAGTTAAAATGTCAAGGTGTAATCAATCAGACCGGTCTGTCTGAAAAACTTCCTGTATATATCTATGCATATATATCATAAAATAATCCGAACACCAGGATAATACTAAAAACAAAACTGTTTAATTAAAAGCTGAGCCTTTCGTCGGTCAACACCACCGACATCATCAGAGCGTGATGCAAGATTGCTGGGAGTCCTTCTTATGATGTCGGTAGTGTTGACCGACGAAAGGCTCAGCTTTTAATTAAACAGTTTTGATTTTAGTATTATCCTGGGGTTCGGATTATTTTATGGTATGGATTTACCCAGGATTTGCATTTTTAGCATAATTAGAGACCATTTTTATAATCACAGGTGCTTGATATTTTGTCAGCCAACATATTGTCTGGATTTCAATACTTAGCTTGCTAATACAGGTTAAGTTCCTTTCTCTCTACCTCGTTTTTCTAGCCAATGATAAAAAGTATCCCAGGTTCTAAAATAAACCGAGTCTTCTTTCTCTTTCATTTTCAATGCCAGCCTATCCATTTCTGCACACTCTTAAGATTATTTTTTTTTAAATTAACACTTCCTCCGTTGGTAAATCTTCCTTTTCCCAACATTGAGCGAATACAATTCTGGCTGCAGTTAATATACGTCAAATTAAATAGACGCACTCTTTTCTCGTAATTTCCTACAATTATGCCTACAAAAATAATTCTGGCTTAAGCTCTATATATAGTTTTTTCGTCATTTTCTCTAACCACAGTATGTATTCTTAACCGGAATCTTTTGGCTTTAGAGCACGTCCACCAAAGATAATAATAAGTGCCTGGTTTTTGTTTACGTTTCCAACAATGGCTTGATATATTTTTAAACATTTTTTTCATCCTTCCCTGTTTGGATGGGGTTGCATTGCTGTTCACATTCCCCCCACCACGTCACATCATTCCAGACACTCCCTCCAGGAAAATGTTGCTAGGACGTAACCATTATTGCTGGTAAATACGGACCAGAAATCCTGATTGGTATCTCAGGTTTGACCAGTCAGAAGAGGGACATTCCACTTACATCAAGCCAGGTCCTGCACACCTTTTGCCCACCAGGATGCCTACAAACCCTTCCTAACCTTGACCTCTACGACGTGGAGGGTGTGATGACCCAGGACACAGCACAGAGGCAATGCAGTCAGCTGGCCATTCAAACTGCCCTTTAATTGCTCCAAATTTTCCCCAAATGCTCCCACGGTTCTGGCAAGCCTCCGAACAAAGGAAGACAGACACACACACCTCTGGGTGCCAGTAGTTTCCCATACAGTCTGATTTAGGAGAGGAATTTACTCAAGGCCACGGAGATAACAAGGAATGACACATACATCGTAAACCTAACAAGTCTGTGTGAATACACGCTCGCCTGAGCGGTTTCAGTAGGGGAGCCAAAATACAGTCCGAGTTCCTTAAACATCCAAGCAACGTTGTCAGCCAGTCCAAGGGTCAGTGTCCAGGTTTCCAAGCAGCAGTCACAGAACAAGAGATCAGCAACAACACACACACAACTCCAAGGAATCAGTGTTTGTTCCTTAAATCTCAGTCTCCAGGTGTGCCTTGTGGAGAGGGGCGGGACGCTCTCCTCCCGAGTAGTTGAGCCTGCCTGCGTTGTTCCCTCCTTCTCTCCACTCTCCGTGCTCTAGGATCAGGTGGGGGGTGGCCCTTGCTCATCGCCTGAACTCTGCCTCTCCTGTTCCTCCTGTCCCAATCCTGAAGGGCCCTGGCCTGCCTCGGCCTGCTCTTCCCCACAATCCTCTGAAGCCACAGACACCTCTCCCTCCGCCTCCATAGTGTCCCCTTCCAGTTCATTTTCCTCTGCAGATTCAGGCTCCGACGGAGGCGTGACAGAGGGTCTTTGGATCAGACCCCTTTGCTGAACTTTCCCACCTTTTCCTTCCCTCCCCCTTAGGTCACTGGCTTGGATGGGAACTACCGCATCACCTGCCACACTGTGATGGAAGTCCTACGCGAGCACAAAGACAGCGTCATGGCAGTATTGGAAGCCTTCGTATACGATCCCCTGCTCAACTGGAGGCTGATGGACAGTACGTTGGCCTGAAACGAAAAGACTGTGCCTGGAGGACTCCCCCCTCTCTCTCCAAGGCAGAACACCCCCCCCCCAAATCAGCCTAAAATACCGATTAGCCTAAAAATCAAGAGTCTGGCTGCAAGTGACCTGACTCGCCCATTTTTTAAAAAAAAAGCTTTTGTGAGTTGCAACTCCCTTCAGTCAACCAGAGTAGAGCTGGAAGGGACCTTGGAGGTCTTCTAGTCCAGCCCCCTGCTCAAGCAGGAGACCCTGTAGCCTGTCCAGTCTCTTCTTTAAAATCTCCAGCGACGAAGCCCCTACAACGTCCGAAGGCAAGCTGTGGGGGCTTCGGCCCCTGGGAGCGATAGCTTAGGAAAGCTTCTGCCTTCTGTTAATCGGGAAAGGGGCGACCTGATTGGCTAGAACTTACAGGGCCCTCCTCTTCCAGTGTCTGTTTACGTAAAAAAAATAATGATATCTGGGTTGTTGTTTAGTTGAGGTTGTGTAATTTGGATAAAAGAAACAAAAGCTTCTTAGGGTTTATATAAACGCCCCTACAGAACTAGTTGGCTCCTACAATAAGCCACGTTGCTTTTACGTGCTCCTATTGTGGGGGGTGGGAGGGACCTGGAAAGACCCTCTCTCTTTCTTTGCAGCAAACACCAAAGGTAATAAACGATCTCGGACCCGCACGGATTCGTACTCTGCTTGTCAGTCAGTCGGTGAGCACGGACCGAAGCGTCCTCTGTTTTTCCTCTACGCTGCTTCCCCGTTGAATGGGAACAATACTCAAGTACCTCTCTTTTCCCTTTGGAAAGCTTTTGACCCCTTGACATTTGACCTTCCCCTCTCTGTTGAAGGGGCAGGGAAAGAGGGCACATGGAGAGGAGCAGGTGGCTAGAACAGATTTCGTTCTTTCCCCCTAAATACCTTCCCTCTTTTACCATCTTGGAACACACTGACCTAGCACTTAAAATTCTCTCTCTTTCTCCCAAGCAGCCTACGTCTCTTTGGCTGCTGGAATCCGTCTTACGTAGCACAAGAAATGTCAGGAGCAGAATATTAACGGTTTTATCTAACCGCTTCCCTCCTTTTTAAAAGAAATGCTGGACAGCGTGGAACTGGGTGAAACGGCCCACAAGAAAGCTGGAACAACAGTGCCTGAGTCCATCCATTCCTTCAGTAAGTTTGGAGAGACCCTATCTTTTCCGGTTAAGACGCCAGATATTTTTTTTAAAAAAAATAGCTTTACGCCTTTAAAATCGACGCTCGGCTTCAAAATGTACGACACGAAGCAACTTACAATAATAAGATTAGGGGTAGTCAACCTTGGCTCTTTTATGACTCGTGGACTTCAACTCCCAGAATTCCTGAGCCAGCTGTGCTGGCTCAGGAATTCTGGGAGTTGAAGTCCACGAGTCATAAAAGAGCCAAGGTTGACTACCCCTGAATAAGATGAATGATCACACTTTATCAAGTTGATCTGCATTGTGCTGGTCCGGTATATGGCTAGCTTAGGAAACTGTGTGTAGAGCAAGTAGCATTTTAAGGGTTAAAATGCTGCCCCTTAAGGGTGGCATTCTGGGAAATGTAGTTTAGTTGTTACATGGTTAAATCTGTGTTCGAATTGGCCCCTGGGAGGGTCTTGTGTCTTTATTACGGGGACTTCCTGTTACATGCCAAGGCTGTAAAAGTTCTTTGTCTAAGTTCAACCAGCAGCATGTAAGCTTTGTGAAGATGGAGGAGAATTATTCTCTTTTTACCTGCGTAAACGGACAGAATATGAATCATGTGACAACTAAACTACATTTCCCAGAATGCCGCCCTTAAGGGGCAGCACTTTAACCCTTAAAATGCTACTTGCTCTACACACAGTTTCCTAAGCTAGCTATATACTGGACCAGCACATGCATTAAGGGCCATCACGAGGTTTCATGGTTTCATGGTTCCTCACTGTATCTTTCATGTACAAGTGTCTTATTCTGCCCTCAATTTACTGTTGCAGTTCCTTTGAGTAAACTAATGTTAAAAGGAAAAAAAACAATATTGTTATAGTCACAATCACCAAACCCTCTTGATCCACTTTGGTCTACAATTCAAAAGCTTCAAGGTTCTTTCCCCCCCCAACCTTATTTTTCAAAGAAAATTCTCTGGTTCCTCTTTGCTTTGTTAATATACAAGGTTGGGATCTTCAGAACTGGACCAAGGAACCTTGTTACGGATAGGATCATTTCCCCTTTGCATCAGAATCGAGAAAACTGGCTTTTAAGAATTCTAGCCACGATGCAAATAGGTAACTGCAGACGGATTGCTCGGGATCTTCCAATTTAACCATGGCTCACTTCTTTTCTTTTTAATATGTGATTTCACTTTGAGAGTGGGCAACTAAATTTCATTTTTGATTTGTGACGTCGTACCCACAATAAAAAAATGACAATAAAGGTTATCTTATCTTATCTTATCTTATCTTATCTTATCTTCTCATCTTATCTTATCTTATCTTATCTTATCTTATCTAGTCGGGGACGGCCTTGTGAAACCAGAAGCCCTAAATAAGAAAGCTATTCAGATTATCAACAGAGTCCGGGATAAACTCACAGGTAAGTAAATCCCGCGTCATCTTGTAGAAGATCCTGTCGCAAAGAATTTGCAACCTTTCGCTGTCATCCGGGGGGGGGGGCGATAGTGGAAAGGGGGGGAGGAGCAGACGAGTCAGAAATAGTTGCACTTAGATCAGAGGCCCCCAACCCTTTGGGGCACCGGGGACCGGTTCCGTGGAGAGAGGTTTTTCCGCGGACCGGAGGGTGCGTGGTTTTGTGTGCTGCCGGCATCCCGCGGATGGGGCTTTGCTTGTTTGTGCGGACCGGTTGCTGGCATGCCGCGGCCCGGACCCCTGACTTAGATGATGTGAGATTGGAACAGAAAATGAGGGAGTCAACCCAGACTTGACGGCAACGAGCGAGTTCTGGAAGGCCTGAAAAATCCCCCATCCCGAACAGGAAGACCCCTTTGATGGAATAGTTAACTACCGGTTCTTGTTGTTGCTTCCATTCAACCCCACTGCCTGTCTGGCCGAGAAAGGCCCACGCTCTTTTAACGCTTCCCTTGTTCTCCTCTTGCCAAGGACGAGACTTCTCCCACGACGAAACCCTGGACGTGCCCACCCAGGTGGAGCTGCTCATCAAGCAGGCCACCTCCCACGAGAACCTTTGCCAGTGCTACATCGGATGGTGAGTGTGTGGGGAGCTTCCCAGGTGAGCCTTGGGAAGGACCCGTGGCTTGCCCATTGAGAGAACCGAGTTCTGGATAGCATAGGATCTCCTTAGAAGACTTTTCTAACTTGTTACCCTGTTACCTGAAGTTAGTTACCTGGCCTTTTGCCTTCTTGCCTTACGCTGAGCCTGTCGGGGCCAAGAGCCTCGCTAAATTAATTTAAAGTTTCCCACGTGTGTCAAGCACGGAAATGCAGAGGTCAGTTTGCAGTCGTAGCCAGGAGTCCTATTTATTTCTTGAAACATAGAATTGGAACCCAACTTAAGGAAGGCCTTTCTGGAGCTTTCCCAAAGGACTTTTCTGCCCCTCTTAACGGTGTCAGCCAGAGAGTAACGGAAAAGCCGCCAGCAGGAGCCACAGCAGACTCCTGTTTATCTGTAAAATATAGGTTGGTGACCTGGGTGGAAAGATGGTCCGTAAATGTCACCGACGAATGAAAAAGATATTACGGCCTCTCGTTTGAGAGGAGGGCTTCTGATCAGCCGGCCTTGCTGCAGAAGGCTTGATCCTGCGTCCCTGTTGAAGCCATCTCTCCGTCATTGGCATGTCATAGCGAATCACATGGTTCATTACCAGCTGCACAAGGGAGGATATTTTACTTCTTTTTCACAGTTGGAGATCCAAAAGAATTTTTGAGTGCCAACAAAAAACCCTTGGAATTTTAACATTTCTTTTTCTCCTCTCGTATAATCTTCCTTCCTTCCTTCCTTCCTTCCTTCCTTCCTTCCTTCCTTCCTTCCTTCCTTCCTTCCTTCCTTCCCTCCTTCTGTCATGGCTGCATCTCTCCTATCCAAGCTGACAGTGGGATAGTTTTCCTTCCTTCCTTCCTTCCTTCCTTCCTTCCTTCCTTCCTTCCTTCCTTCCTTCCCCTTCCTTTTTTCCTTCCTTCCCCTTCCCATTCTTCCTTCCTATTCCCATCTCCTCCCTCCCTCCCTTCCTTCCTTCCTATTCCCATCTCCTCCCTCCTTCCCTCCCTCCCTATTCCCATCTCCTCCCTCCCTTCCTTCCTATTCCTATCTCCTTCCTTCCTTTTCTATCTCCTTCCTTCCTTTACCTACTTACTTGCTTCCCATTCCCATCCTTCCTTCCTTCCTTCCTATTCCCATCTCCTTCCTTCCTTCCTTTCTCTTTCCATTCCCATTCCCATTCCTCCCTGTTGCCTTCCTCCCTTCCCATTCCCATCTCCTTCCTTCCTTCCTTCCTTCCTTCCTTCCTTCCTTCCTTCCTTCCTTCCTCTTGCCTTCCTTCCCATTCCCCTCTCCTTCCTTCCTTCCTTCCTTCCTTCCTTCCTTCCTTCCTTCCTTCCTTCCTTCCTTCCTCTTGCCTTCCTTCCCATTCCCATCTCCTTCCTTCCTTCCTTCCTTTCTTCCTTCCCTTCCCTTCCCTTCCCTTCCCTTCCCTTCCCTACATGCCATACTTTTCTCAGAAATCCCCAAAGAAAGCTCAGCTGGACTTCAAAAGTAAAGCTGTCTCAGTTGTGTAGGAACTCCCAGCCAAGTTGTTTCACTGCTTGATGACTGGTCTCTTCTCCTCCAGGTGCCCTTTCTGGTAACAGAAGACTTGTGCCCAACCCTTTTCCTGGCTCCCTCTCTGGGCTCTGGGATCCCCCCGGCAATCTTTCCCAGAAGTGATGGGGAGTAAAGATGGACTCCGGCTCGAGGGTGGAGGGTAAAGCTTTTCTCAAACTTTGGGAGCTGAGGAGGAGGAGGAGGAGAAAAAAAAGGAAGGCTCCCTTTACAAGACAGGTCCTCCAAGACATGTCCAGGTAATGTCAAGCCATTTCCGGGCCCCAGATCGCCTTGCTTTAGGTGTGGGGAAAATGCAGAATGCCTACGAATCAGCCATTACTTCACCTGACTGGCCAATACTTAGGCCAGCCAGACTGCAGTTGAAGTTTGTGAAGCCACATTTGGAGCATGTTTTGAAGATTGCATGGAGTGGCAATTGTTGTAGCAGCGATGTAGCCGGCACGAACAGGAGCCTTGCAGAAGATTTTATTATCCGGGCCGTTGTCATAACAGCCCGGAAAATGAAAGGACAATAAAAGTACTTGACATCGAATGTTACAACATTTGCAAGGGTGGAAGAAGAAATAATAATCTCATTTCAGAGGGAAAAGAGAATTTAGCCTCTGGTAGAATATCCACCCGTTCCCTCACTCTCTTTCCTTGCGTTCTGATTCCGTGTGCACTTGGGGGAGACCCCCCCAAAATAGCCGCTGAGATGTTCAAAAGCTTCGGAGGGCAAAGGGTTTTCCCAACGAAAGACATACCAAGCAAACCGCACAAATCATTTGTGTGTTTCGATGCCTCGTGGTAGCCTACATTTTTTTTTTTGGGTGACCAATAAAGTCCATCATGTTGTACGGTCTGGATTCTGGACGTGCTTTCTTTTTTTTAAAAAAAAAATGCTCTGTTTCAGGGGGAATGACAAGCAGATAAACTATCTCCTGCCCACTTCGCCCTGTGTCCAGTGCCGCTGCTTCACTTTAACTTCTGGGGGGAGAAAAAAGTCGCAAGGACACACCTCTGCTTTTGTGTCTGCCCTCTCGGGTGCAACCTAAGAAAAGAGCAGAGAACGTTTGAACCTGGGTCAGCTGCAGATACTCAAGCTTCTCTTGGATACAGACCAATGGATGAAATTCCCCCGGCAGGGACACTCACTGTAGTGACAGTGTCTAATGTCTCGGCCGTGTCTGTTGTGCATGGCCTTGTCTAGGGAGAACGGTCCGATGGTGATGCTCGTTTTGGTGATCCTCATTCTTTTCGATTTGCCCCTCTCTTTGGCCATCCTCAAGCACTTCATGAGCTTGGTGCCGCAACTCGATTGCTGCCAGTTGAAATGCTGGCCTTGGTGCTGAAAGAAGATGTGACGGATTCCAGGAGGGACGTTGTGAAAAGCGTGCGAGACCTGCCAAACAGAGAGCGCGCGTGAGAGAGAGAGATGGCCAATATGAGTTGGCTGTGAGACCAACCTCAGCTCTGGGTGGGAAAGAGGGCAGCCATCCCTGGAGGTCCCCTTCTCTTACCTGACGCCATTCATCATCGTACTCCGAGTCGTATTTGTATTTGTTCTTCGAGTGATACTCTCGAATGACCTGGAAATCCTCGGACAGCAGCTTCACACAAAACGTGTAGTGGCAGTTGAAGCTGCTGTAAAACCTGTTGGGAAAGTAGAGAGAAAAGGTTTGAACCCAGCACCTCCTTGTCCCAGGATGGCCAGGCAAGGCTTGGCCAAGAGCTTTCTTGAGGAGCAGCAGCTCGGAGACTGAACAATACAATGGACAGGAGCTCCGGTGCCAATTCTGACTAGCATTCCTGGTCTCCAACCTCGGCCATTTGACTTGGTTCTGGAATAGCAATAGCGCCGAGACTTATATACCGCTTCAGCGTACTTTGCAGCCCTTTCTAAGCAGATTATAGAGTCAGCCTGTTGCCCCCCAACAATCTGGGGTCCTCATTTTACCGACCTCGGAAGGATGGAAAGCTGAGTTCAACCCTGAGCCGGTTAGGATCGAACTCCAGACAGTGGGTGAGGATCAAATTGCTGGCAGTAGGCAGAATTAGCCTGCAATACCGCATTCTAACCACTGGGACACCGGGGCTTTTAGACTGCCCCAAAGACACGAATTCCTACAGGAGGAACTAAGAACCCTTCCCGGTCAAGATGACTTTCCACCTCCTGACAGCCAGTTAAGGGACTTTTGTCTTCTAGTGCAGCCTCAACTGAACTTCCAAATTCCTGCCGTCTTCTTACCACAGTGCAGGCTTTCTGGGCTCTTGTGATGGGAAGGGCATTCTGCTGCATCTAGCTGGGAATCCCATCGTTGGAGAAATCCCAGGCTTAGCATCAACCAAGCTTGACCCACTACCGCGGTCCCATTCATAGTGGTTGTGGTTGACTTCAATATATGAATCTTTAAACGCTAGCAGATCCCTTAGAGATTCAAGGAACCCTGCACCTTAAACCCACATTTTTATATCTTTCAAGACTTAACCTCTAGTTGCATATGTTCCCTGCCCCCTTACACCAGGAGCTGACGTTCTGGCCCTTACCAATCCTTCACCACAATGGTGGGTCTCCCGTTATCCATCAGCTGATCCCAGTAACCTTCATCCTTCAGAGTGATGAGCTGAGACTTTGTGCAGAGCCTACCGCAGAAATTACAACAATTCAGAAAGACACTCCTGCGCTTCCAGAAGTTGGAGAGTTTTGTCAGTTAATAGCTTGGGTCTTAACGAGACGTTGGATACTGGAGCAAAGGGAAGCCGGGTCTAATTGGACGAGACAGGCCTTTTTAAGTTCCTAAGCGCTGAACAGGAGTTTAAGACAGGAAGTATTTTTCAGCCGTGGCGTTTAATGAACTGAACAAAAATCAGGAGAAAGTAGACCAGCCATTTGGGAGCCCCCGTTGGACAGAGCAGAATTCACCCTGCCTGATTTAAATCTTAATGGGAGCGTCCTTCCTTAATGGGAGCATTATTCTGTTGAATACTCCTAAAAATCAAAAGTCTGGTTAGATGGAAGAAACTCCTATAAAGCGAAAAAACCCCTTTGTATCACTTGGAGAGAAGGGAGTCTAGCATGCCTGCCAAATGCCACCGCACCAGAAATTCCCACAGGAAGAACTTAAGAGCCCTTCCCCGTCAATGAAAGGTCAGAATAAACGTAACGATGATCCTCACCCGTTATACACAGCAAAACATTTTTCAACGTCTTGATAGGGTATGTGTTCGTCTTTTATATAAATATTCCTCTGAAGGAAGTCCCAGGCCTGGATCCTTGCCAAATCCTTCTCAAAGACATCTTTAACTTTCCACTGCCCACTTGAAGGCGTGGCCGTATCCCAAAAGTCCAGTCCTTCTGTGAAAAAGCCACAGGGAGTCAAAGGAGAATCATCGCCCCTCCCCCCGTTCGCACATTGATTTCTCTTTTAAGTCTTGACGCTGCTGCTTCGTGGAACGAGCTTGCAGGTGGTTTGGATTTCAGCTCGGACGTCGAGGTTGAGCTTACAAAGCGCACGCTCTGTAATTCACCCCTTCCGCTAAATCAAACCCAAACGGGGAAGTGGGAGGTGCGTGAACGGTCAAACGGTAAAGCAGTTGGGCAGCTCTGTGTCCAGAATTCCCAGACGGAATGAATATCGTCTTTATTTACGTAATTCATATCGGTCCCCAGAGAGAGAGAGAAGAACCCGGTCAGAATGTAAAAAGGCTATCCTCAATGGTTAAAAAGATCTTCTATAATTATTATTAGCGCCACCACTGCTTTTGTTTAAAACTGTTTTTTTCCACCCAACCCTACGTTGACCCTAGAGCAGACATGTCAAACACAAGGCCCGGGGCCCGGATGCGGCCCGCGAAGTGGTTTCATGTGGCCCGCGAAGCCATTCTGGAAACAGTGAGGGAACGGCCCCCGCTGCCTTGGTCCTGGCCCAGGCCAGCCGGGAGCCAATGTACAATTTTGTGGTGGCCATCTATGCTGAAACGCATTCAGTCTTAGCTCCACAAGGCCGTCTAGAAACAGCGAGGAACCAGCCGCTGCCGTGTCAGCCCCGCCCCCTGGGTGCATGCTGGGGAGGGGTCACCCTTTGAGAGGAATGAAGAAATGGACCATGCCTTGGCGCTTGCCCCGGTCCCACCCCCTTCTGCCAGAGACCCTCAGATCTGTCCCACTCCTGCCCAGGCCCCCACAGGCACCCTTGACGCGAACGATGTAGAGCTGGCCACGCCCACCCAGTAGGCCACACCCACTCCATCCACGCCCACCCAGTAGGCCGCACTCACACACCCCACCCACCCCCCGAGGGCAACCGCAATGCTGATGCGGCCCTCAATGAAATTGAGTTTGACATCCCTGCCCTAGAGCCTTCGTGCCCACTCTACTGCCAAGCTGTAGAAAGAGATAGGGAAAAAAAAATGAAGGAACGAGAGTCTCTATGGAGATTCTCAGTCAACCAGGTCATGGCTGTGTCCCAAAAGCGCTTTTTTCAAGAGGTACCTGGACTTTCTTGTTTTTCTTTTGAAGACGTGTCGCTTCTCATGCAAGAAGCTTCTTCAGCTCTGACCGGATGGTGAGGAAGGGAAGGATTGATACTCCTTGCAGACAGCTGGTCATTTGCATCCTTTTAGAGCGTCGTTGAGGCCACTGTGTCCTCAGGGTCACCTGAGTGGTGCAAATGGGTGGGGGGCCTTTTTGGAACTGCTGAAAGGACCATGTTGTAGACTGGAGATAGACAATGTCGTATCCCTCCCCCTTTGTTGAGAGAGGGCTGTTCCTCAGTTCCAAGAAGGCTCCACGCCCATTTTGCGCTACATCGGACACAGACAAGCCTCCAAGTGGCCTCAACGACGCTCCAAAACAGTGCAAATGACCAGCTGGTCTGCAAGGAATATCAAGCCTCCCATTTCCCCACCGTCCGATCAGAACTGATGAAGCTGCTTGGATGAGAAGCGAAACGTCTTCAAAGAAAAATATAGTCCAGTTGCCTCTTGGAAAAAAAACACCTTTGGGAGAAGGAAAGAGAGTTCCTCGGACTTTTCAGCCACCAGGGTGGCCTTTGGCCTTCTGCTAGACCAGATACCTCATGGCCTTGGTCTTCAGAAGCCATCTCAGACCCCCAGCGTGACCTTCGCATACCCCCCCCCAGCTGAAGAGGGGACTCACCATCACCACAAGGGTTCTTGATTAGGTTCTTCTCCATGTGGCAGAAAATGTAGAAGGTCTTTGGCATCCTGAGGGCGGCATCGTCCTGTTGATACTTGTACTTCCAGAGGAAAGGGCTGTCCACCACATCCCGCCACCGCGAGCACACCGGGCGGCAGTTCTGGATCAGCTCATTGATCGGAAGCAGGCAGAAGATGGCCAGCAGGATGTCATCAGGCAGCTCTGGAGCGCCTGCCATGGTTTGGGCCAAGGAGGACTGGAGAGGGATGGACGCAGGAGGGGAGGAAACACCGAGCGAGCGGGCCACGCCTAGGGGTGATAAACAATCCCAAGCTGGCAGATGTTCTTGCAGCTCCTTTTCAGCCCTATCAACAGTCCTCCCTCCATCCTCCACCCCCCTTTTCCTTCAGCCTCCCCCTAAGTGATGTCTCTGGGGAGAAGGGGAGGGGGGGGCTTTTGCTTGGGCTCCACTCCTGAAGATCCAAGTCCTGGATGGCCCTCCCTTCTCGCTTGCCTGGCGGGGGGTGGTGGATGGGGGGAATCCAGCTCTCAGCGGGGAAACTCTTTGGGCTTTTACCTGGCTTGGCAGGAAGAGGCAGGGAAGGAAGTCGCCCTGTCTCGGGTCCCAATCAGCAACAAGCAGTTGCAACTAAAAGTGAACTTTGCAAAGATGCGGTGGAGGGAACGGAAGGCGCTTCCTGCTTTGCTGTTTTAAGAGGCTGGCTGGGTGGGATGGAGTTTGGGGGGGGGAGAGAGAGAGCGGTGGGGGCGTGGGCATGTCTGCAAGGAATGCTGCTCGGGCTCGGTGACGCATGTCCGTCTTCCATCCTGGCCCAAAAGCTTCCCGGATGCTGTGGAAATTTACCAGGCAGTCAACCGCCTCCCGATGTGGGGCACCCTTCCAGACCTTTAACGTACGTCTCAGCTTGTGAGCCGAGTCAGATGTTAAAAGTGGAAAGCCTACATTAGCGAGATGGATGGATGGATGGATGCTTCCTTGTCCCCCTGCCTCTTGACCCCCTCTTCTAGCCGTGGTGGGGATGAGAATTGGGCAAGGGAGGCTGGGAAATAGTTCAACACTCTCCACACAAACACACACACCCACAGACACACACACCCCTCCCAAACTTTGCCCTAACCAGCCCTGCAGCTGTGAAAACAGCCATGGAAAAAAAAGAGCTTTGCTCTGGAGCATGCATGGAGGGGGATTCAGCAGCTAGACCAGGGGGGGGGTCTTCAATCTTGACCCTTTGATGACTTGTGGACTTTGACTCCCAGAATTGAGTTGGAAGTCCACAAGTCATCAAAGGGCCAAGTTTGAAGACCCCCGAGCTGGCCGTAGCTCTCTCTCCTCCATTCCACATCTGTACGATCATCTGATATGATCTGCCCCCCCCTCCAGTCAATTTGGGGTTGTCAATGGGGGTGGGTGGTAAAGCAGGATAGCAAAGCTTGCAGTACAAACGGCTCACTGCTGGTGTAAATCCGTGTGTGTGTGAGTGTGTGTGTGTCTTCAAACTTGGCCCTTTGATGACTTGTGGACTTCCAACTCCCTGGCTCATTTACATAGAATGACGCCTGTTGCTTGATACCACGTGGACCTTTGAGGCAGCGGTTTGTTTGGTTCCTGGATGCTGACGCACTCTGGAGAGCAAGCTGTGATGGACTTTGGATTTATTGTGTGTTTTGAAAACCCGATAGGGACTGCTCGGGTTTTGCAAGGAAGTTAGGAAAGGCCTCTCCGCACAGCTGCAACGTGGGAACCAGCTTCTAAGCAACAGCAGCTTAGGAAGACAGACCCTCTGCTTTAGAGTTTGAAGACGCTTTAGCCAAACTTTCCCCGGGCATTAAAACTTGGTTTGCACGCCAGCGCCCTTTCGAACAGACGTGCAGAGTGCTCTCTTCCCTCGAAAATAAAGCTGGGCTTGCTTGCTAGCAATTCAAATTTAGATCCTGTTCGTTGCATCGCTTTCAGCCTTTAAGAGGACGCCCATACAGTACGGGGAGTCCTCAACTTACGACAACCGAGTCCAAAAGTTCTGTCGCTAAGTTGAGTTTTGCCCCACTTTACAATTTTTCTCGCCGGAGCTGTGAAGTGAAATCACCACAGTTAATAAGTTAATCTGCCTTCCCCGTTGATTTTGCTTGTCGGAAGGTTTGCCAAAAGGGGATCACATGACTTGGGGACCCAGCAACAGTCGTAAGTAGGAATCAGTTGCCAAGCACCCGAATTTTGATCACGTAATCATGGGGACGCTACAAAGGTCGCAAGTAGGAGAAATGATCGTAAATCACTTTTTCAGTGCTGTTGTGACTTTCAACGGTCACTAAATGAACATGAGGACTAGCAGTACCACAGTCTACCTCTGAAGATTAGACAGTAGGCTAAAGTTCATGAGGTCTAGCAGAAAAATGATGTCCATCTTAGAGAAAGGTGTCTAAAATTACTTCCTTCTGCGGCCGTTGCGTGAGTCAACTTTAACCGTTTCCTCTTTTGATAAAAGCTTCAAAGTGCAAACTTCGTGTTTCGGTCAGGGCAGCTAACACACAGAAACAAACAGTGGCTCTCTTACAGAGTTCCTGATTTATCCCAATATTGTCATTTTTTTTTGTCAACTAGACATTCATTCTAAGGAGTGGTTTTTTTTCCCCCTTTTATACCCATTTTCACAGAATTCGAAGAAGGCATTCAAAAGCAGCCCGGAACCGTTTAAAAAAAAATAATAATCCCAAGTGACTTTTAATTTTTACAAAATAATTCAAAAGCATCAGATGACAGTAAAAGACACGAGACATTTACAAAGTGTTTTCAAGTGCGGGAAACAGAGAGTTGGCAGACATTCGTGGCAAGGGGGAATTACAAAGAAAAGATGGCTTCCTTCCACATTTTTTTTAAACATCACGTTTAACTACATCCTTTACCCCACAAAAAAGGACCAGCCTTCCATTAGGCTGTTCCGACAACTGCCTAAAATAAGAGTTTTTAGGCCTTTGACAATTTGGCCTGGAGCTTCAGAGGGCTTGCTTTTAATATATTTCAGACCAAAACCGCCTCTGAATTTGCCCCAAAGGAAACAGTATGGGAAGAAAGCAAAGTATAAATAGTGAATATTGATAATTAGCAAGTCGCAATCGAGGCATTTAACATACACACGAAAAAAAAATCAAATTTCCCTTGTTGCTTGCATATATTCTAGCTTCATGTTTGTTCTTCGCTTGTCCCATCGTTGCTTGTGAAGCCCGCGTTCGGGTCACGCAATGAGTGTATGCAAAAGAGCCTTTTTTGGACTGAACTTTACAGGATAAACTTAACGTGGAAATTACCTCCATAATCTTTTCGGCTTGCTCTTCCCCCTTCACCGTGATCTGGAAATATTGCCATTGTTCCGTAGAATGATCAGCAGCGTCCATGGGTTGTGTGCAAGTGTAAACATACACAGCTTTGGAGAATATTTAAAGCAGAGAAAATTCCTTCCTTTCTAAACTGATATCAAAGCATTAAAAGTGCCAAATCAACAGCCTTGGGCTAGCCTTGCCCCCCCACCCATCATACTAAATCAACCATGATGCTGCTGTTGGTGACTTTCACTTCGGACCGCCAGCCCACTCTGTGTTCGAAATCGACATAGCGCACGCCGGGCGGGTAATTTTCAAAGATGTACGAAACCTACAGAGGAGAGAAATAAAGGAGGAGTTGTTAGGTCTGGAGAAGAGGGGAATAGGAGACGAGGGGAGGGGGAAAAAGTTGTTGTAAAATGCAAATCTACGTTTTGTTTCCAAGGATTTACTTTTAATAGCTAGAACAGGGGTCTTCAAACTTGGCCCTTTGATGACTGGTGGACTTCACCTCCCAGAATTCCTCAGCCAGCATGCACACTGGTTAAGGAATTCTGGGAGTTGAAGTCCACCAGTCATGAAAGGGCCAGGTTTGAAGACTCCTGAGCTAGAGGTCATCTAGCCCAACCCCCTGCTCAAGCAGGAGAGTCGATACCAGGGGTCTTCAAACTTGGCCCTTTGATGACTGGTGGACTTCAACTCCCAGAATTCCTCAGCCAGCGTGCACACTGGCTGAGGAATTCTGGGAGTTGAAGTCCACCAGTCATCAAAGGGCCAAGTTTGAAGACCCCTGAGCTAGAACATAAAGAGTTGGAAGGGACACCTTTGGAGGTCATCTAGCCCAACCCCCTGCTCAAGCAGGAGAGTCTATACCAGGGGTGCCTGGCTGAGGAATTCTGGGAGTTGAAGTCCACCCCTGGTCTATACCATTTCAGGCAAAGGGGATGTCCGTATTTTATTTTACCTCCCGCCATTCTTCCACAGTGGGCACCTGTTCTCGAACTTCAAACATCTTGCAGCAATCCTGGAGGACTTGGTCATCAGAAGAGAGCAGCTTCACCGTCAACTGATAGTGGGAATTGTCAACATTAAAATACCTTTTTTTTTTACGGAGGAGAAAAACAGGACAGAAGACAACAAGCATCAACTGGCTGCACTCAAAAGGCCATTTTGTGCCTGAAATAATGTAGAGGGTATTGAATGAGGCAAAAAAACCCCAAAAACCCAACTCTTTGGACAGCCTAATGTTGGGAAAAATATATATATATCTCCCTCCAGCCCCAACCTACTTCCTCTAAAACAGGACTCTCCAACCTTGGCTACTTTAAGACTCGTGGACTTCAACTCCCAGAATTCCCCAGCCAGCCAGCCATGTCCACAGGTCTTTAAAGCAGTCCAAATTGGAGAGCCCAGTTCGAGAACGATAAGATGGAAAATCACATTTAACTAGCTATCCTTGCTCTCTCAACTTTGGGCAAGAAGAACCCAGCCTAACCGCCCGAGCCTATTTGGCACGCAATAAGGACTAGAAACTTAACTTCTTGAGCGAAATACAACATTTGGGGAAGCAGAGTTGTCAAGAGAACATTTGGCGCATTTTGAAGACAGAGAACCCCATTCGTCATCGTACAATTTGCGCCCGCTCCTTTTTTTAAAATTTATTTTTTTATTTTATTTTTGCAATCTACTCACCAATCCTTCACTATGATTCTGGGCTTCATTTCGTCCATCATCCAGTTCGCGATTCCTCTGTCCTTCAAAGTGACCCGCTGTGTCTTCTTCACAAAAAACCTAAACAGAGGTCGAAATGCCGAAAGGCCATCCTCGTCGGAGGAAGGCCCTGGAGCCGGAGAGGGTCGGCAGCTAGAAGCTCCTGAGCTAAATCCACCCTCTTGCAGACATACACAACCTCGGACTCTTTGCACAAACCTGGTTTGGACTTGGGGGGGGGGAAATCTGCCCCTTAACCAAAGCTGGGGACCGGGTACTGCCTCCCAATTCCGGGGACAAAGGCCCGGATGAGCCCTGGACTCTGTAACCCAGTTTAAAATACCTCAGACCACGATCCTGGTTCCAGGTTGGCACGAAGCAAGTCCAGACCGTATCCGGAAGAGGAGATTTTTTTTTCTTTTTAAATATCTTGAGAAAATGCCTCTTGAACCCTCTGGGGACGTCCTCGGGCATCCAGTCGGCCATCCAGTCGGCGGGACGCAGTTCCCAATATCTCAGCCCCGCTGCAGGGGAGGAAAAAGGAGAAAAAAAAAGGCAACTCAACAAGAGATCGCCAAGTGTTGAAAATTGGCCCACCCGCTTTTGGCCAGTTCTCGCCTGTGTGTCTCCTTTCCCTCCGACGGCTTCTTGGACCGTCAAGGAAAGAATAGCATCCTTGAAACACTCCCTGCATGCTGAAAGCTAGCTTCTCAGGGGGAAGCATTCCATCCTCACCCATCTTGCACAAAAACAGAGCGGGTTCCCTGTTCCTAAACGGGTGCGTGTGGATTTAACTGCATGGATGTTTCTGGGGGGGGGAGGCCTGACTCCGGGAACCGTCGCCCTGCTCCGAAGAGCCCTTCCGCGGGGGACAAACCTCTTCCGCAAACGTTCCTCAGGAGATTCCTCTTGCTCAGGCTGAAGAAAAACACCCTCCAGTCCAGAAGGCCGCCCTCCGGCTGCTCCAGGGGGAAGCCGAGCCGCTCGCATTTCCGCTTCCAGACCACGGGAAGATCCACTAGGTACCGCCACCGTTTGCAGACCAGCCGGCAGTGGCGGATCAGGTCCCACTTGGGCACCCAGGAGAACACGTGCAGCAAGATGTCCTCCGGCAGCTCCTGCAGGGTCAGCTCCTTCCCGTCCAGAGAACTAAGGGTTCAACAAACATCATGAGGACTAGCGCCCTCGGCTCCCGAAGACACAGAGTGCTGTTAACGGGAAAAGTGGGCAAAAAGCCGTCTCTGGCTCCTAAAGCTACACGGTACAGGCAAGCAGGCGACTCTGAACATGCTCAGAGGAACACCACGAGGAACTTCGGGAAAGGGGGGCATCTGGCCTGGCATCCTGCAGGCTTGGAAGGAGCCCTGATTGCTTGCATGACTTGCTCACGTGTTGGAAAGAGGGGGGGGAGGCAAGAGCAAACAGACCCCCTGGCTACTCTGCTTGGCCTCCTTTCCTTTCCTGCTGGGCTCCTCCCTCCCTCCCTCCCTCCCTAACTTCGGGGTTCACCTGGTCCGGGAAGGCGGCAGGCGACGGCGGCGGGGGCAGCAGCAGGAGACGGGGGTGGCCAGGGGGCACATGGGTCGGTCCCGGCTGCGGCGGGCGGTCAAGGAAACGGGTGGCTCCGCCGTAATGCCAGGCAGCCCAGCTGATGTCAGGGGGCGTGGCCGGCGGGGGGCGTGGCCAGAGGAGGGGCGGGGTATCGCCTTCTGGGCAGGCAGGAGGGCGGGTCCCATTGCTGCGCAGAGAAGAATGGCGGGGGGGAGGGCTTGGAGGCCCCTCCCTTCTCCCCATACCCTGCAGGGGTGCAGCCCAGCTCCCATCATCCCCAGCCGGCCCAGCCTTTCCGCCTAGAAAGCAACCGGGACTGGGCGGAGGGTGTGTTTGGGGAGGGGGGGGGAGAACAGGTCTGTAGCAGCTCCCCCATCCCCGATCTTCTTTTGCCAAGCTACTAAGCATGTGCAGAGTGCCCGGAAACTGTCCCCAAAACTCGGATTTACGTGTTTCAGGGGCGGGAAAGGGACGTTTTCTGGGTTCCCGCTAAGGCAATGTAAGTTTTTTTGGACTTAAGGGCAAGGGCAAAGGGTTGGGGGGGGGGATATTGTTTTAAAAGTTCGGGATTGGTTCGAATTGGTTTGAACAATGGGCTCTGCGTTGTTGGTTGGTTTCCGCTTTTGGAGGGAGGTGTATTGTACTTCGTTTAAATTGAAAACGACGTCATGTGAAGTCGGTAATATAATTCCGCGTAAGTGAAAGATCACAATTACAGGGGTCCCCAACTTTGGCCACTTTTAAGCGCTGTGGACTTCCAACTCCCAGAATTCCCCAGCCAGCATGGGAAATAATACATATATACATCTTAAGAAATAAAACAACATTCTGAACTCTTTAGCTGGGCATTTTATTGGTTAACTTACAAATACATATATGAAGTTCTTTATTAATATGAGCACCTGCAATTATCAGGTAACAGATACGTCACTATATGGCTATTGATTGAAAAGCAATCATTTTTTTTCTATTCTTAAATCACAAATCATAAATAACTGGCCTCTAACATACTTCTAGGATATTTTCATATGTAATATCAACATTCTCCCCCCCCAAAAAAAAAAATCAGAATTGGGTACAGTTTTTCTTATTTTAGCCAGCGTGGCTGGCTGGGGAATTCTGGGAGTTGAAGTCCACAAGCCTTAAAAGTCCCCCCTGCAGACTTTGCACTTGGTTTTTGTTTTGCTTTCCCTTCTCGCCCGCCTTCCTAGCAAATCAGCCAATCCGCTTCCTTGACCGAGCAGATAAGCACGGCGTTAGCCAATAGCAACGGCAAGCGCTTGATCCTTGGCCCCGCCTTTGCGAGTCTCTTTTCACCTCCTTGCCATTCCTGGCCCGCCCACAAAAAGGCGGGGCTCTCAGTTCGAAATTAATAATAAGAGCCAGTAAGCCGAGAGAGAGTTCTGCCCGCCCATCTGCTTCTTTAAAGGCGACGTTAGATTGCGCATGTGCACGCAGCGTGCGCCCGTCTCTATGGTTTAACGTACGTTGCTGAAAAGTTTCCCCCGTTAAAGAATCCAACGTCTCTCGCGCGCGTGAAGGTCAAGGAGGCGCGCATGCGTCTTTTCCCCTCATCGGCAGCAATTACAGTTGTAAACCAGGGAATCTTCAAACTCGGCCCTTTCATGACTGGCTGGACTTCAACTCCCAGAATTCCTCAGCCTGGCACGCCTGGGTGAGGAATTCTGGGAGTTGAAGTCCAGCCAGTCATGACGAGGCCTTAGTCCCTCCATGCTGGCTGAGGAATTCTGGGAATTGAAGTCCACAAGTCATGACGGGGCCAAGTTTGAAGACCTTTCCCCCCTCCCCCAGTGTAAACGAAATAGGATTATCGCCCACTTAGTTCCGGTAGTCAAATTAAACTCGAGCAACGCTTAGGCCTCCCTGCCGTATTTAATAGAATAGACGCCGCCGCGCTTTATGTCCTCTCCCTCCTGTAAATGCGTTTTATTTTTCCTCATAATTAGGTCGAAACAACAGGCATTTTGGGGAGGGGGTCCCCCTTTTTTTTCATTCCCGGAGGGTGAGGGAAAGAAGCGCGTTGCCCTTGAGGAGAGGCGGAACGACGGGCTGCGGGGTCCGAGTTCCCGCCAGGCGCCTTTGGGAGGCCCACGGCCCTCCCTCCCCGGCCAGGGGCGGAGGCGGCAGGGAGAGGCTTCCCGGGGAAAAGAGCCGCGCCGTCCCGCCTGGTGAGTCCCTGAGGAGACGCGCCCGGCCTCGGACCCCGAGCCCCATCGTCCCCAGCCGGCCTTGGGCCGCGGGGAGGCCCTGGGAGCGCTTCGGAGGGGGAAACGGGGCGGGCCTCCTCAGCCTTTCCCTCGCCGGAGGAGGAGGGGGTGTTCCCGGGACCCCCCCAAATTAGGAAATAGAATAGAATAAGAAATAGAATAGAATATAGAATAAAATAGTAAATAGAATAGAATAGGGAATAGAATAGAATAAAATAAAAGGGAATAAAATAAAATAGGGAATAGAATAGAATAGAATATAGAATATAAAATAGGAAATAGAATAGAATAGGGAATAGAATAGAATAAAATAAAAGGGAATAAAATAAAATAGGGAATAGAATAGAATATAGAATATAAAATAGGAAATAGAATAAAATAGGAAATGGAATAGAATAGAATAAAATAAAAGGGAATAAAATAAAATATAGAATAGAATAGAATATAGAATAGAATAAAATAAAATAGGAAATAGAATAAAATAGAATAGGAAATGGAATAGAACAGGAAGTGGAATAGAATAGGGAATAGAGTAGAAAATAGAATAAAATTGGAAATAGAATACAATAGAAAATAGAATACAATAGAATAGAATAACAGAGTTGGAAGGGACCTTGAAGGTCATCTAGTCCAATCCCCTGCTCAGGCCGGAGACCCTACTACACCATTCCAGACTAAGGGGCTGTCCAGTCTCTTCTTAAAAGCCTCCAGTGATGGAACACCCCTCTTCTTTCTTTTTGACAGCATTGTTGGAGGTGGTTTGGCTTTTCCTCTTGGTACATAGAACATGAGTAACAGAGTTGAAGGGGATCTTGGAGGTCTTCTAGTCCAACCCCCTGCTCAGGCAGGAAACCCTATAGCATTTCAGACAAATGGTTTGTCCAACCTCTTCTTAAAAAACTTCCAGTGTTGGAGCATCCACAACTTGTGGTGGCAAGTCGTTCCACTGGATAATTGTTCTCACTGTCGGGAAGTTTCTCCTTAATTCCAGGTTGCTTCTCTCCCTTTTATTAATTTCCATCTATTGTTTCTTGTCCTGCCTTCAGGTACTTTGGAGAATAGGAATAGGAAGTGTGATTAGACACACAAGGAATTTGTCTCCGGTGCAGAACCTCTCAAGGTAAATGCAAAGCAACAGAGTAATAATGATCATAATGTCATGATTAATTATAATATGACTATACATTAATTATAAATAATATTGTGCCAATAAGAGTGGGGGAGTAGAGAAGACGAAAAGGATAACAACACAGGTGATCCTCGACTTAAAAGTGTCAGCTTAGCTGTTTTATTTCACGAGGTGGCCCTTCCAGGCACAAACACACCCTTTGGGATGTAGGTTTTTTTTTAATGGCTGGTTTTTTTTACACCACTTTTTGAGAAATGCTGCCTTTGCAGGGGGGTTTATTTATATTTAAATATTACCAAGCCATCGAACAGCAGCATGCCAGTGGAGGTGAGGATAAAGCAACCTGCCTTCTCGTTGGGAGGGTGCCTTAGTTGCAACTCAGCCAGCCTCAGATGACACCTGGAATTAGTCCATCCAGTTGGATCCTTCAGGTCTTGCTACTAATCTATCCGGTTCTTCCTCACCGTGTTTCTCCCAGATTTGCAGTTAAGAACTCTCCTGATTACGTGATCCAGCTGTACTATTAGACAATGTCTGGCTTCCAATACAGAGCCTGTTGATCTGCATAATCCAGGGCTGCTAATTTCAACTTGCTGAGAGCCTTGTTCACACCTCCGCAGCGCCGGAGAAAACGTCTTGATCTGCACAGAATAGATTTCAGCCCTTCCAGGTAAGGTTGCTGGGGCTCCTGTTTGGGATTTGGGAGCGCCACTTCCAGTCCAAAAGACCGCAGTGGCCTTTAAATGTTTTGATCTTCAACTCCCATCTTCCTAGCCACCATGGCTAGTAGTGAAAGAGTTGAAGTGGTCCCCAGCATTGAGTATCAGCTTGCCTGTCTCTGTGTTAAATGATTTGGTAGAAGGCTGTTTCTTATACGAGGTTTTTTTTTTTAAGGGGAAATTTGTACTTTTTAAAAATCTTTGGTCAGAAAATTCTTCGTACGGAATCAAGTTGGTCGAGTCCAAAGCTGGTTGAGTTTCCACAGTGGAGGAGGGGAAAAAAAAAAGATGGATAGCCTTCTTGTTACTATTGAATTACCTCCTTCTTCTCCATTAGCTGTGCTGAGTGGCTGCTGGGAATTGTAGTCCTGCCGCTTTTGGAAAGCCCGTACTATTTTGAAAAAGACATCATCTGGGTTTCTCCGACGTTCCTCACTGGGAAAGGAGGGCCGAGAGACCCATCTATGTTTCTTTTTTGTTTTCTTTTTTCCTCCATCCACTTAGAATTCTTGAAGCATGCAGGAGCCGTGCAGCTTATCACCCATATTTCAGAGCAGCATTCGGGGTGCTACACCCTTGAGTTGACTTTCTTGGCCTTGAACAAAGTAAAGGCTTTATGTGCATGATTGAGACTTAAGGGGGAGGCCATTTTGGAGACCACCTCTTAAAAGGGGGTGAAATCAGACTTCTGAATGAGAAAGTCAGCTATTTCACTCCCCTAAGGGTCAACGAAGGAACACAAGTCTACACAAGGACAGTTTCTCCCCCCTCCCCCATGCCATCACTCTGCTAAACAACTAATTCCCACAACACCATCAAAAGTACCTACAGGTAGTAGGGCTGTGATACTATTATCCTTCTCATCTTTCCTATTGCCTAACTCCTTGTCTTCTTACGACTATAACTTTGTGGCTGGTGTCTTATGATTTATATTGTTTTATTTATTTATCTTATTAGGATTTATGCTGTTTGCTTATTTAGTATCCAATAACTATCAATGAGCGTTGTTGTATCTTATGATTTATGATGAATGCTTTTTTTATGATTGTAATTGTGATTTATCATTTGTGGCTTGTCTGTACACGGAGAGCTTATGCACTGGAGACAAATTCCTTGTGTGTCCAATCACACTTGGCCAATAAAGAATTCTAAATTCTCTCTCTCTCTC
>NW_015388125.1:128437-132147 GCF_001527695.2 Protobothrops mucrosquamatus
CTTCTTCTTCTTCTTCTTCTTCTTCTTCTTCTTCTTCTTCTTCTTCTTCTTCTTCTTCTTCTTCTTCTTCTTCTTCTTCTTCTTCTTCTTCTTCTTCTTCTTCTTCTTCTTCTTCTTCTTCTTCTTCTTCTTCTTCTTCTTCTTCTTCTTCCTCTTCTTCTTCCTCTTCCTCTTCCTCTTCCTCTTCCTCTTCCTCTTCTTCTTCCTCTTCCTCTTCCTCTTCCTCTTCCTCCTCCTCCTCCTCTTCCTCTTCCTCCTCCTCCTCTCCA
This sequence comes from Protobothrops mucrosquamatus, assembly GCF_001527695.2. Classification (NCBI taxonomy): domain Eukaryota; kingdom Metazoa; phylum Chordata; class Lepidosauria; order Squamata; family Viperidae; genus Protobothrops; species Protobothrops mucrosquamatus. Next base: position 128,707 of record NW_015388125.1, read on the forward strand.
CAACCCCCACTTCCTTCTAGCCCTGATGACATTACCTAGTTGGGTAATGAAACGCTGCAAAAAAACCACCAAGGTCCTCAGGTCCCTTCTCTGCTGCATGCATTTAACTTCCCCTCCTTGTTGTTGCTACAGGCATCGGATTTAAGTACGTCGCCCTCGGCGACCTGGTCATCCTGATCACCTTTGGGCCCCTGGCTGTGATGTTCGCCTATGCCCTCCAGGTGGGCTACCTGTCCATCTCGCCCTTGCTCTACGCCGTGCCCCTGGCCCTCAGCACAGAGGCCATCCTGCACAGCAACAACACCCGGGACATGGAGTCCGACCGGCAGGCCGGCATAGTCACCCTGGCCATTCTCATCGGCCCCACGCTCTCGTACGTCCTCTACAACAGCTTGCTGTTCCTGCCGTACCTCATCTTCTGCGTCCTGGCCACGCGCTACACCATCAGTATGGCTCTGCCTCTCCTCACCCTCCCCATGGCCTTTTCCCTGGAGAGGCAGTTCCGGAGCCAAAGTTTTCTCAAGATCCCGCAAAGGACAGCCAAGCTCAACCTCCTGTTGGGACTTTTTTACGTCTTCGGCATCCTTCTGGCTCCCCCCGGCTCCCTCCCCAAACTCTAGGGAGACGGGAGGGAATGGAAGGTTCCCTGAAAATAATTGTTCCCAAAAAAAGCTTCCCCAAAAACACACAGGTAAATGTATATACATACATGTGCATATCTCTCTATATATGCATATATAAATACACACACACACACACATACATACACACACGTGAGTTTATAATCTTCACCAAACTGCACAAGGATGTTTTTTTTCCTGATCTGTGAACGTCAGATTTTCTGAAATGTTTCCTTTTTCACGATAGGGAGAAATCGTCTTTATAAAGTTCTGGGTTCTCTGAGTTTGGGTTTCAGCGTTTTGCCGTCTTCTTTTGTCTGCATTTCATAAATCAAAAGGTTAGCACTCCAGGGTAGAACTCCACAAGGCCACATAGTAGAAATCCCTTTTTAAAATAAGATTTTGGGGGGAGGGGGGAAAAATCCACACCCGCACCGGCCAGAATAAAAAAATCAAAGCACTAAAACAAGTTAATCATCGCATCTAATGCATTTGCCCCCCCCCTGTCTACTTTCCAGTCATAAAGTTGGGCTTTTCTGTCGGAGGGAGCGCCAGTGGTATTTTAGGGAAAAATGACTTTGGATCCTTCCCCAGCTGTTCTCAGCGTGGGAGGCTGGACCCACTGCCAGATCTCAGAGTTCAGGTGTTGGCTCCCATCTTGTCTGACTTATTCATACCACATCTTACCTAATAGAACACTATTGTGTTCTACTAGGGATCACTGGAAATTTTGCAATTGTTAACGCTTGCTGTGAACACCGCAGTCCACGTTGGCTTGCGGCGTCGCTTCGCACGGTCCCTCCATCACCCACCATCACGTTGCTGGCAACAGAGTCCTTGAGAAGAGTCCCAAGATCCGCCAAGCGTCATTTCCAACGAGGCTCCCTTGCTCAACCGCCAGTGGAGAAGGGAGAAGCCGAAGAGTTCAAGTGTCCCACTCGGTGATATTTTGGAGCAGAACGACGGGCAATCACGTCTTTTGTGGAAGGAGACGGACACAAAACCAAACTGGAATCTTTGCCTTTCTCCGTCTCTCTGTCGAGAGCAACGGTGCTTATGTGGACGAAGCTTTGTAACTTGATTATTACGGAAGCAAACAAATGTGCGGACAGAGTTGACTCCATACGGTTCGCTCGGGTGCTTTGATGAGCAACCAATGGTGGCTTTGGATGGCTCCTTTCCAAGGGGTTGAGAGCATCCCACAGCTCCCCTGATGTATGTTGGGATACTTGGTACACACCAGTGTTTGAAGGGGACTCTCCTGATGCTTCCAGAAACAGCACCAGAAACCGGAGCCTTGTTTGCTACCCCAGTTTTCAAGCTACCATGGTTTCCCAGCTTCCTCTTCATACTGGGCTTGTTCATCCATCCTCATACCTGTGATTTCACGCCAGGATCACCTCCCATTTTGGGGTTCTGAGTCAGCTTCCCATCCCACCAGACCCTCGCCACCCAGCTTCTAGCTTCCTTTCCAAGCCCAAGGGCAAGGCGGTTTTAATGAGAATTGAATTTGCATTCTGAAGATCCCAGTGTCATGGTTTCGAAAAGAAGCAGCTTTTCAAAGAACCTTGAGGCTTATTTACCTTAAAGAATCCTTTTATTGCTACATAGCTTCGGCAGGTACATAATGAAGCCAAAAACTGAAACCTCCCACCCCCAATCACCCGTAACAAAGCATAACTCCTTCATTTTACAGTCATTAATCACGTTCTCCAATTAGTGTGAAGTGTGAATTGTCCCCCCCCCCCCACTCCTCCTGTTACAGCTGACCTTGGCAGTGCTGTGCTGAAATATTGTTATGGTTAACTAGCATATTTTCCCATCCACTAGGCTAGTATTGTCTGCTTTAACTCTAGAAGTGATAGGCAGGCTAAATAAAACATGCTTGCTTCTTCACACATGGCAAGCAAGAACACCCGATGTTAGCAGTCTTGACACCCAGCTTGTTGGGCTGTCCCCGTCATGCACCGGCCTCAGACTATGGACTGTCTGTTGGCCACCGGACCAATGTATTTGACAGACGGCAGAAGAAGTGTCCTGTTGCAGGATGTGAGGAAGAAGGGAAAAACAGCTGCTTTTCCAGGCTCACCTCCTTTGGATAAATTTGCTCTGATTCGTTTGGGGCCCGGCTTTTTTTTTTTTCTCTACGTTGCCTAGAGTTCTTCTGAGGCTTTGTCCACCGAAGCTGGTTTGATACGTCAAAATGTCTCTTTTTGGGGTTTCTGCCCAGCCGTCCCCACGGAGGACTGGCAAAAAAATAAAGCTGGCTGGGCAATTGCTAAAGCCTCCTCTGGATCTCCCAGGCCTGATCTGGCCCAAGGACTTAAACGCCGCACCAAGATTTAAAAAGAACATCTGGGTCACCGTTCTCGGTTTGTTTTCATTGACACCTCCGTCATTTTCAATTATATATATAAAAAAAAGAATCAGAAGGCAAATCCTTCTCAACTTGTCTTCCCTTTTCACTGCTCGCTTGGATTTGGGAAACGGCTTTTGTGTGTCTTCAGCTTGCGCACACCGCGACCGTGAGCTGTAAGGGCTGTGCCAGTAACATCCGAAGCATCAAGGCTTGCTTCCAGTCTCGGGACACGAAAAACAAGCCAAGCTTTGATCACGCTGTCACAGCGACATCCCTGTTGGATACCCCCTGTTCCAATCTGAGTTTCCATCTTTTTCTTCTCCCCCCTCCCCCCAAACAAAAAAAAACCCGGCTCTGATTTTTGTGCATCCTGAAGAGGGCAGCGTTTTGCCACTCCGGTTGAAATTAAAATATTCAATATTTTATAGAGACAGACCATCACCTAAACCCTGAGCCCGGATT
>NW_015388125.1:135626-142149 GCF_001527695.2 Protobothrops mucrosquamatus
TCCCTCCCTCCCCTCTTTTTAAAAAAATCTATAGCTCCTGGCCGTGCTAAAAAATTCACGAGTCTCCATCCAACTCTGGGTTGTTATAGCAGGGATGGGAGCTGCAGTCCAGTTGCCGCTTGGAGTCAGGCCCATCTGTCACCCGTTCGAAAAGCAGGCACTAAAAAGCAAAAATTAAGGGTGGTTTTTTTTGGGGGGGGAGGGGGGCCCCAGCCTGGTTTCCATTCCGATCCGTCCGTTGTGCCCTCGCGTACCTGCCCTGTCCGTGGCCCCGAGCCTCCCGGGAACCCAGCATGTCAAGCACTGGGAAATGTTGTCGGAACAAGGAAAGCATCACAAGTAACACGAAGGCTGCATCTGTTTCCGTGGCAACCAACGCCCGATACGGGTTCCCTGTTGCAGGTCCCGATGGCAGAGGATGAAATAAAGCAGCTGTTGGCATGGTGGCTGGGATAAAGGGGCAGCATCTGTAACATCTGTAAAAAAAAATAAGCCTATTTTCACCAGTTTTGCGGTCACTGTACTTTGCTAGATTCCGAAACAGGGATAATACGTTTGAAGCATCTTTCTTCTATTCCCAATTTTTGTTCTTTTTAGCAGTGCTGTGTTAGGTTGCCGGTGACACCAGCTGTTGCAGAGTTTCAGGCTGTAGCTTTTTCACCGACCCGTTGCCCATCCTTCCGCCTGTGATGGATTGTGGTATGGCCCTTCTCTTCAAATAGGTGTGTGTAAAAGTATACAGCTGGGGACGCCCAGCACGATACTCCCAAGGCTTGCTTGTCTGCAGCTTAGCTGTGTGCCGTGTCAGCCTAGCCCAGTGGTTCTCAACCTGTGGGTCGGGACCCCGTTTGGGGTCGATCGACCATTTCACGGGGGTCGCCAAGCAAGGCTGTCCGCCATTTTTTTTGTCCGCCATTTTTTTCCTCTTTTCCGGCGGGTGCCTTACCTCCCTTGAGCTGGGCCAGCTGGTGGTCGGCCTGCTCCGTCTCTGCCGCTTGCCAGCTACACCTCGGCCAGCGCAGGGGGCGGAACTACGCATGCGCGGCACTCCCGGGCAGGGAAAGTCCTTGACTTACGACTGGTTGGGTAGTCCTCGACGTACGACTGGTTTAGTCCTCGAGTTACGACCGGTTTAGTCCTCGACTTACGACCGGTTGGGGCCGCGGCATTAAAAAGGTTGAGAACCACTGGCCTAGCCAATATAATTGGGAAAGTAGAAGAATCAGCGAGTGGGAAGGGACTCTCGAGCTCATCTAGCCCAACCCCTGCTCAGTGCAGGTTCCCTTAGACTAGAGCATCTCTGACAGTCTGTCTTTGAAAAGGAAAAGGGGGAGAATTCACCTTAAAAATTTTAAGTTTAGCCCTTTACTATCAGGCTTGGTGTAATGTAGGAACCGGGTCAATACTGTAATTTATTCCATTAAAAAAGCAATAACCCCCCAAAAAAACCCCACACACACCAGAGATGGAGCAAAGCAATTGCTTTTTTTTTCTCCCCCTCCCAGGGATGAAACTATCCCGCTGTTTTCTATGAATCCAGGTCTGGGGGGGGGGGGGGGTGCTGAGCTTTAGCTGCTTCAGAACAAAAGGCAACCTGTCTGTTGGAATTTTAGTCATATAAAAAAAAATACGCTGATCAATGGCCCGATCCATTGATGAAAAGCCGGGCAATTCATCACAAATGATGGCCTTTTCAGGCCTAAGTAGGTTTACGTACCTTCCCGCTCTGGCCTGGAGGTGATTTTTCTCCCAGTTAATCAGCTGGCTTTGTCACTATTGTGCAGCCCTGAAAGAGGTGACAGGGTTGGGCGACTGAGTTAGCAGTTTTGCCCGGAAATGAGCCGGAACGCCAGCAAAAGAAAAGTGTGTGTGGGGGGGGAGGGAAAAACATCATTTCAACTTTTACAGGTTTTTCTCTTTTTTTTCCATCCATTTTTTTTACCATCAGGCTGTCTGCCTGTCTGTCTCTCTTGGACCCACTGTTCACACCATCAGAAAATCCAAGAGTTTTTCCCCATTGGATGGGGAAGGAAGGAAGGAAGGAAGGAAGATGGGAGAGGGAGGGAGAGAGGAAGGAGGGAGGGAGGGAGGAAGGAGGGAGGAAGGAGATGGAAGAGGGAGGGAGGGAGGGAGGGAGGAAGGAAGAATCCATATCCCTCCCCAGCACATATACTGGAGAGAGGAAAGGAAGGAAAGAGATGGGAATGGGAAGGAAAGATGGAAGGAAGGATGGGAATGGGAAGGAAGGAAAGAGATGGGAATGAGAAGGAAAGAAGGAAGGAAGGATGGGAATGGGAAGGAAAGAAGGAAGGAAATGGAAATGGGAAGGAAGGAAAGAGATGGGAATGGGAAAGAAGGAAGGAAATGGGAATGGGAAGGAAGAAAGGATGGGAATGGGAAGGAAAAGGAAGGAAGGAAATGGGAATGGGAAGGAAGGAAAGAGATGGGAATGGGAAGGAAAGAAGGAAGGATGGAAATGGGAAGGAAGGAAGGAAGGAAGGAAGGAAGGAAGGAAGGAAGGAGCTTAGTGGACAGAAGCACTGACGTTTTCTGGTGCATCCTGGAACTGCCATTGATCGCCTGTTTCCTGCAGACGTCTGAAGCTTGCCCAGCCACTCTGATTCCTGGAAAGGTAACCACAATTTCTAACATCTGGCTGGAGGCAGGAAGCAGGAAAGAACAATAAATCGTCCTGCCATTTCTTATTAAGCAAAAGGGAGCTGGCATCTGTTTGGAACAATTTTCTAATTGGCGTAATGAGGATGGAGCCGGTTGCCACGCGGCCTCTTTAAATATATGCAGATGAGCGGGAAGAATGTCAAAGCCAGGCTGGACTTTTGAATGTCGCAGAGTCAAAATAATAATAATAATAATAATAATAATAATAATAATAATAATAATAATAATAATAATAATAATAATAATAATAATAATAATAAAGGGAGGTGGATTTGCAATGCTTATGTGAAGAGTTTTGCCACAGATGGTTTCCGGTGGTTTTGTCACACACCCATGTAGTTGTCTTAAGCACTTCCTCTTTTCACAATGTGTAGTTTAGAGTCTTATTATACGGACTCTGATCCTGAATTTTGGCTTTTTTTGTAGGTGAAATAGCACTTCTTCTATGTCTAGATCAAACTAAATGGCCAGAATGAAGCCGTTTTGTCGCTGGCCCAAAATAAGTCATTATTGGTACATATTTCTGGTAGTAGCCAACATACCAGCAGATGGGCTGGGCTCCGTGTCACTCCACATTCACAAGGCGTGTTGAAATAGCCCTTAAAAAGATACGCCGGTGTCTTTGTCAGTAATAATAATAGTCATAGCCAATTCCTGCTAATTATTTACCTTTTCTGTAAATAAACTGCTTGATGTTAACCCCATGGCTTTAGTCCTAACATACCACTGGACTTACAAACAAAGTCCATAATGCACAGGTGCCCAGCACCATGCACCCCTATCATATTAACTAGCGTGTTGTACCGAGTCCCACGGTTTTGTTTCGGAGGAATAATAATAATAATAATAATAATAATAATAATAATAATAATAATAATAATAATAATAAAGTTGTAAGGGACCTTGGAGGTCATCTAGTCCAACCCCCTGCTCAGGCAGGAAACCCTATACCATGCCTGTCCAGTCTCTTTTTGAAAACTTCCAGTGTTGGAGCATCCACAACTTCTGGAGGCAGGTTGTTCCACTGGTTAATTGTTCTAACTGTCAGGAAATTTCTCCTTAGTTCTAGGTTGCTTCTCTCCTTGATTAGTTTCCATCCGTTGCTTCTTGTCCTGCCATCAAGCGCTTTGGAGAATAGCTTGACTCCCTCTTCTTTGGGGCAGCCCCTGAGATACTGGAAGACTGCTATCATGTCCCCCCTCGTCCTTCTCTTCATTAAATTAGACATACCCAATTCCAGCAGCCGTTCCTCGTATGCTTTAGCCTCCAGTCCCCTAATCATCTTTGTTGCTCTTCTCTGCGCTCTTTCTAGAGTCTCAGCATCTTTTTTACATCGTGGTGACCAAAACTGGATGCAGTTTCAAGCCTTCCGCTGGTGTTGGAGAACACATCCCCGAGCCTTGCCCGAATCCGGCGCCCAGGACTCGTTTAACGCACATCACTGGCTCCCGGGAGTGGATCAGGTGGAACAGACAATGTATGAATAAGCCCTGGCATGATTGATAATGAGCAGGAGCCGAGAAATCAATGGTGTTAATTCCTAGTCTGTCAGAGGGAGAGAAAATTAATGAGAAAATCTGTCTCGCTTAATAGTGTTTGCACTTTTTTTTCTTTTCCGGAGGGTGATAAAATTGTTTCCAGGTGCGGGCGTTGCATACTTGACTTAGTTTGAAGGGTGCAAAAAAGTGAAGAGGGGAGGGGGGGATAGTCTGATGGGGAGCTGGCAGGCAGAACTAACTTCACGTTGCTTGTGGGGATAAAGGCCTTCCCGTATCCTTTCGTGAAGACAGGTCCTGGAGGCCGGGCTTTGCACTTAGACTAGGTCAGTAGCACTGCCGTTCGCCAGCCGCAAGGTTTGCTAGAGGATCTTGTGGGCTTGTCATCCTGGCCTACTTCACAGGAGTGTTGTGAGTATAATGTAGGAAGAGTAATGGCAAAGGAATCCCTGCAGATTTTACTCTGCAAGTCGTTGCCTAGAATAGAGTAGAATAGAATAGAATAGAATAGAATAGAATAGAATAGAATATAGAATATAGAATAGAATAGAATAGATTATAGAATAGAATAGAATATAGAATAGAATGCAGAATAGAATATAATAGAATATAGAATAGAACAGAATGCAGAATAGAATAAATAGAACAGTATAGAATAGAATAGAATAGAATAGAATAGAATAATAGAATAGAATAGAACAGAACATAGAATAGAATAGAATAGAATAGAATAGAATAGAATGCAGAATAGAATAAAATAGAATAATAATAATAATAACGATGATGATGATGATGATGATGTTGAAAGGGAGAATAGAATAGATGGAATGAGAATAGAATAAGATAGAATAAGAATAGAATAGAATAGAATAGAATAATAATAATGTTGGAAGGGAGAATAGAATAGATGGAATGAGAATAGGATAGGATAAGAATAGAATAGAATAGAATAGAATAGAATAGAATAGAATAGAATAGAATAATAATAATAATAATAATAATAATAATAATGTTGGAAGGGAGAATAGAATAGATGGAATGAGAATAGAATAGAATAGGATAGGATAAGAATAGAATAGAATAGAATAATGATGATGATGATGATGATGATGATGATGTTGGAAGGGAGAATAGATGGAATGAGAATAGAATAGAATAGAATAGGATAGAATATAGAATAGAATAGAATGCAGAATAGAACAGAATAGAATAGAATAGATCAGAACAGTATAGAATAGAATAGAATAGAATAGAATAGAATATGAATAACAGAGTTGGAAGGGACCTTGGAGGTCTTCTAGTCCAACCCCCTGCTCAGGCAGGGAACCTTAAACCATTTCAGACAAAGGGTTGTCCAATCTCTTCCTAATGGTGAGGGTTTTCCCACTAGGACAGCAGCCTGCCAGCCAGCCAGAGGCCTTTAAGAACTTGAAATGGGCGCCTGTGATCTCGGGTGGACCAGCCGAGTGAGAGGGACTGACCTCATGGCTTAAAATCAAAGTCTGGGGCCAAAGAAAAGGGGTGAGGGGGCTTGTTATTTCTCTGTGTGATGCCCCGGTCTCCCTGGGCCACTGAGAGCAGGGATTAGTTTTTCGTTCCTGCCCAATAATCAGAAAAATCCTGAACCTTCTAAGGTAATTGTTAAGAACTGTCACCCCAGGGCTTCTGGCCGGGACTTAAATTGCCAACTTTCTGAGTTCCTCCCCCCCCTCCACACTTGAGAGAAAAAAATCAACTACTTTGCACTTTATCCTCTCTTTTCTTCTTCTTCTTTTTTTAAAATAATAATAATAATAATAATAATAATAATGGCAACTTCTCCCTTTCAAGGAAGAATGTTGTTCTATTCTTAGCCAAGGGGGAGATCGGCTTCGCTTTTCTGTAGGATTATCTCCTAGAACTCAATGCTGCGTGATAAGACTTTGAGAGAGAGGGGGGAAAAACACCCCATGTGGCTCTAAGACCCTTAAAGAATAAAAAGGATTAAAATCTAAAAGGCTCCTGTGTCTGGCTTTTCCCAGCCAGTAGAGTCTGGATCTGGGTGGAACTGGGGTGAAGACCTCTTTATTAGCTTCAAGGAGAGGCCCTGTCTTTATTAGCAAGCTGGAGGATCACCGCCTAGCCGTGCAGGTCTTCTCTTTCAACTTGCATTTCACCCGTCTCCCGTGGCCTTTAGGCCCAGCATTCCCCAAGAGCCGAGCAACCAATGCGAGGAAGGCCTGCCTGGAAACAGCCCTGGGAAGTCCTTCCTTCCTTCCTTCCTTCCTCTCCCATCACCTCCCTTCCTCCCTCCCTCTCCCATCTCCTTCCTTTCTTCCTTCCCTCCCTCCCTCTCCCATCACCTTCCT
>NW_015388126.1:0-12248 GCF_001527695.2 Protobothrops mucrosquamatus
TTCTCCCTACAATATCCATATCTGAGTATTCTGGTGAGATTTTTTTACTGGGTAGTTCACTATTGCTTCCCATTTATCCAGGCTTGGGACTGGCATAGGGTTGATGAATCAACCGTATGGCTGGGTTAAAATGACACAGATTAAAGTAGTATTAGAAACTGTACAAAAACTGAACAAAAAAGAGCTAAGAGGCAGACGGGATGGGGATGAGGTCTTCTTATCCCATCAGCCACCTCCAATAGTGAGTGTTCTCCTCAGGGCCCCAGGCCAACTGGCAAAGCCAGGTTTTGATATCTTTCCAGAAAGCCAAAAAAAAGGGCAGTACTCACCTCCAGTGGTTGAAAGTTCTACACGGATGGGACCACAGTGGAAAAGGGTCTTCTCTTAACCCCAACCACTTTAATTCCTTAGCAGACAGAATCAGTAGCAGACCTCTTCTGCTGGCACGAGTGGAGCGGGCTTGTCCCATAGGGTAGAGATGGCTCTTCAGACCCTGGATCCGTGCCATTTAGGACTTTAAAGGTAACAGCCAACACCTTGAATTGGATCTGGAAGCAAACTGGTAACCACTGCAGCTCTTGCAATAATGATGTCACATGTGCTTGAACTTGATAGACTTCCATTAGTCTCCTCTTAGAAATTAAGACAGGGGGGGAATGTACATTCAGATACAAGCAAATTTCTCCTACTAAAGCTGCCAGGGTAAGTGATCAGGTTCCCAGGCAACTGGTTCTTCTTGATCCAGAGGTAATGAACACACCAGTATATAAATGTATTTATTTATTTAGTGTGTGGCAACCTGTAAATAAATAAAGTCTGAGACTTTCAGAAATAAGAAAAGCTCTGCAGCTCTGTGAAGATTTCACACAGAGACAACAGAGAGAGGGGGGGAGCTTTGCTTTATTCAGTAAATAAGAAGAGGAAACAAGCAGGTTAGCTCAGAATGAGCTCTAAACTTTTAGAGTTTTCTTAATATGAAGGAGAATGTGGGTCTATACATATGTTGTTCATAGTATGTTTAGGTGTGTGTCATGTATATGTTTCACTTTGAGAGCGGGCAACTAAATTTCATTTTTGATGTGTGCCATTGTGTATAAAAATGACAATAAAGGTTATCTTATCTTATCTTAAATCAAAATATGTCACCAAACGTCTTGGAACAACAATGATCTTCTGCATTGCCATCACAGGCTCTTGATTAGGTGCCTATACCAGGATTTTTGTGTGTGTAATGAACATGTTTCTGGTCTGCACTTGTGATCTGAAAATTTTGAAAACTGCTACCATAAGACATGGATGCATAGGCATTTCTTCAAGGTCCCAAGCTGCCTGAGTGGAGATCAAGTGCCCACATTTACACAACACACACAGTTATCTCTACAAGTCCATCACACATTTGGAAACACAAACTCGCACAACCAAATTGTCAATAGGATTATAAACGTTCAGCAACTGATTTATTTCTTACTTAGAACCAATATTTCCTCATGTCCTTTGAGGTGAAGATCATCCCAAAGGAGCTTTTTTTCAAAAGGCAACTGGACTTTCTTGTTTTTTCCTTGAAGATGCTTCGCTTCTCATCCAAGAAGCTTCTTCAGTTTTGACTTTTCTTTTCTCCACCATTCAGTCAGAACTGAAGAAACTTCTTGGATGACAAGCCAAATGCCTTCAAGGCAAAAACAAGAAAGTCCACTTGCCTTTTGAAACAAAGCATCTTTGGGACAACCATGACTTGAATGACTGAGAATGTCCACAGACATTTGAGGTGAAGACTTTCTTTCTAAATGTCTTCCTGTGATGCAGCAAGAAGAGTTACTTTTTTCCCCCCTTTACTGATAATGGAGAAGCTTGCAACTAGCTGTTTACATGGATCTTTGTCTGGAAACCACCTCACACACAGGAAATGTCTATATACATATTTAAAATGGCCTGTTTCAAAAGCTATACCACCAGATGTCATTTGTTATTCAAGCTGCAGCACTTCTGGAAAAAAAAGAAGACAAATTCATCTCCAGAAACAGCCTTAACACAGATGTAGCCCTCTTTCAAAAGAGCCTCACTCTTGTCTTCAAAAACAGTGCAAACCCCATGCTTCATGACACACACAATACCTGTCAGTTTTTTTCACACCTCCCTAACAGATGTTTGTGGGGGAGGCTCTACAGTCTACCATGATCTCCAGGCTGGAAGAATTGGTGAGGAGCTGACTCCTTACCCACCAGTCTCTGGTGAGGAGCAGACTCCTTACCCACCCAGTCTCTTTACCCACCCAGTCTCTGACCCCACTAACCAGCTCTATGATAGTCTGATAAACTGACTCATAAATTGGCTCACATACAAAATCTGAAGTAACTTTGGACAGATTGCTAAACTCCCCTACTCTCCAGCTTCAGACCAATTCCAGCTTTGGATATTTTCCTGCTAGCTGGTGGAAGAAGTTGATAAAAAGAAACCTGGAGAATTCACCAACCCTATTTTATTGAAGAGAAGTTACTTGATGGGACAATCCATCTGTTCTATATCAATATCAGGATTCACACTGGTTTTCTGCACCAGTAAGACCCCCATATCCAAGGCAAACAACTACTCAGTGGAAAGATTTTGTTCAGGAGGGACAACATGGTCCTCATGATTCCCAGTATTAATGACTTCCTAATCATTAATTCACCCATCCTGACAATACTTTTGTACCATTATATCAAGTGCAATGTGACAATTCTCATATAGTTTGGGCTTTGTCACAATGTTGGAGAACTAAAACATATTCGAGGGAATTCCCGAATATTCCATACTTGCTTTGGCCATTTCAGATTGAGGTGATCTGGAAGAAGAATAGAACATTGTGGAGATAGCAATAGCACTTAGACTTATACACCACTTCACAGTGCTTTACAGCCCTCTCTAAGGGGTTTACAGAGTCAGTCTATTGCTCCCAACAATCTGGGTCCTCATTTTACCAACCTCGGAAGGATGGAAGGCTGAGTCAACCTTGAGCCGGTGAGAATCAAGCTGCTAGCAGTCAGCAGAATTAGCCTGCAGTACTGCATTCTAACCACTATGCCACCATGGATCTATCTATCTATCTATCTATCTATCTATCTATCTATCTATCTATCTATCTATCTATCTATCTATCTATCTATCTATCTACCTACCTACCTACCTACCTACCTACCTACCAATCTATCTACCTAGATTGTATCTAATGATGTATCTGTAAATTGGATGAGTTACATAATCAGAAAGCAAAACAGCAAAGTTAAAATTGGCAACTTTTTACCATTGTTCTAATCTTTATTTTATCCTCTACTTTTTACTCATGGATCTACAGTTCTTCTATATTTTCTAAAATGAAAATGAGCTTCCTGTTTCTAAAAGAGCACATGTTGTCATAAACACCTTCTCTCTTTGTGTCTTTTGTCTAACACATATTGTTTCTCAGTTCTCAAACAAGGAAAAACTAAAGTAAGGGGCACAAGGGGGGGTAGAAATGCTCAACATTTGAGATTCTCAGTTATCTAGCCATCAAAAGACACTGTGTAAATAAAAGACTGATAAACAGGAACTAATCTTCATATGAATAGTTTGTGGTTTTCCACAGTCTTTCTTTGTTATGTCTGAGGCATTCCATGTCCTGTCAGTTACAGAAAAGGTGGAAACCATCTTTTCTACAGATTATTTCCAGATTGGGATTCCATCAACCAAGGCTCTCAGCTAGGTCTACCATATCTGAGATGAAAATTCCAGTCCACCAGTAGATGGCAGCCAAGACAGGGCTTTTTCTGTTTTTCCTTACTGCAATCTAGTGGCCATCTGAATGTTTGCATCCCAAGTATGGTATTCCTAGTGCCACCAGCACTGTGACAACCACAGTGGAACTAGAAACTAGGAATTGTACTTCCATGCAGTGTTACAGCTAAATTGAACCTTGGAGGTGTCTGGAGTTGTACAGCCCAGGAACATGGAACTATCACCCAGAGAGAAGGTGATGATGGAATCACTGTAAAGAACCAGGCAGATCATCTGGTTCAGCATAGGGATTCCATGGCCAATGGAAGTCAAGGCTGATTGATGCAATATTTTTTTCCTTATATTTTTAAAAATATTTTGATTGAAGGAACAGACCATTTGGTTATGGAGAACATCTACATCTTATTCTTTCGCATTTATTTTAGCCACACTTTTCTGGTGGCCCTCTCCCCCTAGCAAATGAGGACAGCAGGAACAGCCTCTGATTCCTGACATTCATGGTGGTGTCCACTGAAATAGGTTTTAAGTTGTGTAATTGCACATATTCAGATATTTGTTTACAGTTATTCATGGTGAGAGGCCCTTTGCATGTTCCTCCTTTAATTTTATATAGGACTTTAATCTACCAGCCATGTCCCTCTGGTTCCACATGGGACAAACCAGTCAAACTTTACACAAAAAAACTAATGGGCATCAGCTTGACCTCAAGATCAGAACACTAAAACCTCCCATTACAAATATCAAAATAGCCATTTTGGAAAGCAAAACTTTACCACCTGTACATTTGCAGACAACACCAAGCTGGGGGGAATAACCAACACTTTAGAAGGTGGGCTCAAGATCCAGAAGGATCTCAACAGACTTGAACACTGGGTCCTCTCCTACAAAATGTAATTCAGTGGTGAGATAAGTAAGGTTTTATATTTAGGCAAGAAAAACCAATAATCAGGTATAGAATAGGTGGCTCAATAGCAGTAACTGTGAGAGAGATCTAAGGAGTCCTAGTGGACAGCCACTTAACTATAAACTGGCAATGTGCTACAGCTGCCAAAAAGCCCAATGCAGGAAGCCCGGTAGACTGGTCCCACTATCAGCTGCCAGAGGGCAGTCAACCATAATCAAACCAGCAGAAAGTCAGAAGTCTCTCTCACTCCTAATACTTTTTTGCCTTAGGACAGACCTGGGTATTTTATGCCCCCCCCCCCGGCCACATCCATCCCTTTGGCTGTCCCTGTCCAGCTCACATTTGGTCAATCGGACATTAGAAATCAAATATAAATAAGTGTACACCATGCATGCAATACAACTGCATTGCTTTTATTTTGAAGGGACTGCTATTTTTTTTTCCAATTCACATATATGTATGTGTGCATGCTTACGCACCTTCACACCGTACTGGTTTTGCCCTCCACAATATCCCAGTTACATATGTGGCCTCTTGAGAAAAGTAATTGCCCCCCCCACCCTAGGTCATTCTGTTTCTCTGTTTAGGTAAGGAAGGGTCTCTGAAACTATGACCAATACAGTATAAAATCAGGAACACAAGAGACATCAAATGATGAATGTGACCTCAAGTCTGTTGAGCTGATGCCACTAAATGGCTTTTGGTTGAATGATGTTTGTATGACTCCTGAACTTGACTCCCTTTGACTTCATAGCCATTTCCATGGAGTTAGCTTGGCAGCAGTGTCAAAGTAGCTTTCCATTGCCTTTGTTTCAACTTCCCCATCTAGCCTACAGCTCTGGGATTAGTTGGTAATTTCCCACCTAAATACTATCCAGGCCTGACCTGCTTAATTTCCAGGCCCAGACAAGGTCAGCCAGATGCTGACACAATAGAAGTGTCTTTCTAAATAGCAAATGACAGAAATTATGCCACAGATGGTCTTGGTCGTTGCTATGCCTACAACTTGCAATCCTGCCTTAAGTGACTTTTCCCATTAATTTGGAAGATGATTGCTGTTGTACCACTTGAGGATACAACCAGAAAGATATTTCACAGGGTCTAATTGCAACTTTCTGTTTTCTAGCTCAAAGAAAACACCACAACCAAAAAGATTTTTATTTGAGGAACAGTATGGATCTGCACTGTATCTTCTAGCCAACACTACTTTTAGTGAGATGGGTGGCTATATAAATGTGAGTAATAAACAAATAAATAAATATTGCTATTTCTGTATTTCATGTCTGATTCTCAGAAGGGTGGCGAGTGTTCTCCTCTATTATAAGTCATTGAAATAATCCAACCTAGACCTTTCTGCTCTACATACTAACCCTCAAAAATTATCTAGCTTTTTCCCCAATCCTTGCTTTACTTTTTTTAAACCTCTTAGAATATATTTTTACCTTGAAATCTTACAAGATTTCAGAACGTATTTCATTTGGTAGAAAAGGAAGCACTATGTGGGATACTAGTTAGTGCTCTCCTGACCCCTGAACAGGGAGCACAAAAGGTGTCAGGACAATGGTGTAATGTTATTTGCTGAGAGTCCATAGGACTGAGTCTCTTGTGGGGTAAGAACTCCATAATCAGGAAGTACAACTGACAGACATTTTGCTAACCTTTCACAGTTATTGCGCTGAGGAAATAGAATCAAGATGCCATTTGTTTCCTTCTCCTGTGGTTTGTTTAGAGCCAATATACATCTGACTGAAAGTTAACTGAAGTGAAAAACCACAGCAGTCCTGAAGTTTATAAGATTCCAGCCTTGAGGTTAAAAAAAAAAGTAACTCTGATGATAGCAAGACCTTCAAAAAGCAAAGATACTCAGACTGGAAGTGGAATCAGAAAGGACTCCTGACTATTGTCTCCATAAAGAGGATGTTGAGCTACCAGTCACAAGCATGATGAGAAGGAAGCACGAAGTTCCAACCATTTTCCACAAAAGCAAAGTTAGAAGGAGAGCTAGTTGATGTAGTGGTTAAATGTACCTGGCTAGAAACAAGGAAACTCTGAATTCTAGTTTTGCCTTAGGAACAAAACCACCTGGGTAATTTTGGACTATCTTCCTCCACTTAGCACTAGGAAAAAGAAGGCAATGGCAAATCACTACTAAGATGTTGCCAAGCAAACTACAGACTTGTTTGGGCAGTTGTCAAAAGTCAAGATTGACCTAAAGACATACAAAGTTGGAAAAGACTTTCCTAAATCATAGTATTTTTATTTACAGTAAGCACATTCCTCTTTTTCCAGACCAAACATCACATTTAAAGTCTGAGTGACATCCCTTCCTGTTTCTTTACTTAATACCACTGATGTAACTGAGTCTTAAGTGAACCTTAATTTGGAATAGAACCAGTGTATGAAAGCTTGATCTGACCAGATTATAATTTAATAGGCGCCCATATTTTGGCCAGATGTCTTTTTTTTGGGGGGGGGGAATGTCTCCAACTTTCCTCTAGTTTTGTCCAAGCTCTAATTATAATCCTGTTGTTCTATCCCCAAATGTAACCGAATCCAAAAGTAAACTTCTCGTCGAATGAAAATATGGGTCAATGGGGTTTCATAGATCAGAAGGTCAGAGAAAAACTCCATCTGTTTTAGTTCTCTTATGGAACTATGAGAGTTGTTTTAAACTTCAATCTTGTGCAACATTCCTAAGCTGCCAATTGCATGTAAAATGGTGGTCTAGAAATGTCACATTTCTACCCACCTCCCCCCCTGCCCTTGCTTTTCTTCTTTAATCTACACTGGCAAATCATCAGTTTTAGGAAGAAAATTCAATTCAGCTGCACACAGGTCAGTGAAAAGGAAAACTGATGTGGGTGTCTCTGGCCTATAAAAGTCCTGTCCTACTGAGTACTGGCTCCAGGGCTTATTAAAGGACAGCCATTTTTGACTAGTAAAAGACCAAACAAAACACAAGGACTTTGTTTGCTTGGTCTTTGATGATCAGATTTTCTCTTTAAGGGAGATGTATTGTTTCTATAAACACACACTTATATGTGCAGCCTGTCCTGAAGAATTAGCACATCTGCCTGCTCAGGGTTAAAAGCTGTACACAATTCTTATCATGGATACTACAGGGCAGCTGGAATCTGCTTGGGTGGACTGGCAGGGGGAACAAATCATGGTGTATTTTTAGAGCTGTCCATATACTAGTAATAGTAGTAGTAATAAAGTTGGAAGGGACTTTGGAGGTCATCTGTTTCTTAACACACACACACACACACACACACACTTGCCTGATTTTAAGCCAAGGAGACCATAAAGCTCATATGGAAAAGTTTCAACCTTCCTTTGGCTAACTTCGACTTATAAACATGTCTGAATGGCTAATATCAGAGGTTATTAATTCATTGAAACACTGTGTGCTTGATTGAAAAAACAAACCTAATTATGATGTTAATCCAGCCTCAGAAACATGAATGACATTTCCCCATGCATCTTGGATATGATTCTGGAGCTAAGTATTTTACACAGACTGGTAACCTGAATGATATATTCAAAAGGAAGCCCAAAGTATCAGCATGGTGGTTCAAAGCCTGGGTGAAACAAGCTAACCAGAATAATTCAACAGCTAGTCTGATGGCATTTAGTCCAATGACATTTGGGGGGGGGGACAAATATCATTGTTCAAAGATTCAAGTTAGAGTAGTGAATGAGCTAAGCATAAATAAGTTTGCAAATATTATTCCAGTATTGGCCTGTTCAGAACAGCAGTTGGTTCTTTGTTTTTTATGCTGATGTTATTAGTATCCTTTAACAATTCACCAATCATGACAGCTCCTACAATAAACCTACCTCACAACATGACCAGTTACCTTGAGGAACCCCCAGGACGTTTTCATGTGGCCAGGCTCTAGTTTTATCTATAAGCATTTATGCTTCTAGGGTGCAATGGACCCATTTCCAGCTAACTCCCATCCTCCCTGGCTCCTAGAACAGTGTTTCCATTGACCCTTCCTCTAATGAAAAGGGGTTTCAGAATCTGTCTTATCAGGATGTGCTTCCTTCTCAGAGGACGATTCTTTTCAGAGCTTTATGGAACAGATCCAAGCCATACTGCTAAATTACCAGTGTACACCAGAGAGGAGGCGAAAAGACCCCACAGGAATTGAATGCCAACAAGCTATTGGGGATCAAAAGAATCCCTATTACTCATATTATAGGGTTTTTGGTTTTACGGGTAGTCCTCGACTTACAACCACAATTGAGCCCAACATTTCTGTTGTTAAGTGAGACATTTGTTAAGTGAGTTTGGCCCCATTTTACGAAGTTTCTTGCCTCCGTTGTTAAGTGAATCACTGCAGTTGATAAGTTAGCAATCCGATTGTTAAGTGAATCCGGCTTCCCCATTGACTTTGCTTGTCAGAAGGTTGCAAAAGGGGATCACGTAAGCCTGGGACACAGCAACGGTCATAAATATGAACCAGCTGCCAAGCAT
The DNA here is from genome assembly GCF_001527695.2 of Protobothrops mucrosquamatus. Taxonomy (NCBI): domain Eukaryota; kingdom Metazoa; phylum Chordata; class Lepidosauria; order Squamata; family Viperidae; genus Protobothrops; species Protobothrops mucrosquamatus. The sequence goes on from NW_015388126.1 coordinate 9,138, forward strand.
CTGGATTTTGATTACGTGATCATGGGGGATGCTGCAAAGGTCATAAAAACGGTGAAAACGGTTATAAGTCACTTTTTTCAGTGCCATTGTAACTTTGAACGGTCACTAAATGAACTGTTGTAAGTCGAGGATTACCTGTACTACTTGAATCACCTTTTATATTTAACTAAACCTTAGAAGGTTTCAATGTTAATCACAGAAATGCTTTGCTAAGAGACGGAGCCCAATGGTTGTAAGTAGATCAAGGGAAAGAGCTGAATGAATCAAAGAGTAGCCGGGAACTCTATTCACAATAATAGACTGCCAAAATAAGAAAATGCTGAAAACAACTAATAACATTCTTTAGTATTCTTCCCACTTATCCTGACCCAAAACCATAACGCTCAGAGATCAAATACAGGTAGTCCTCCAGTTATGACCACAACTGAGCCCAAAATTTCTGCTGCTAAGTGAGACATTTTTTAAGTGAATTTGCCCCATTTTACAACCTTGCTTGCCAATTGTTAAATGAATCACTGCAGTGGTTAAGTTAGTAACACGGTTGTTAAGTGCATCTGTCTTTCCCCCATTGACTTTGCTTGTTGAAAGGTCGCAAAAAATGATCACGTGACCCTGGGACCCTGCAATCGTCATAAATATGAGCCAGTTGACAAGCATTTGAATTTTGATCACGTGATCGCGGGAATGTCGCAATGGTCGTAAGTGTGGAAAATGGTCCTAAGTCACTTTTTTTGGTGCCATTGTAACTTTGAACGGTCAGTAAATGTACTGTTGGAAGTCAAGTTCCTGTATACTACTGCATTCACTTATATAGTACTGTATAGCAGAGATCCCCAACCTTTTGAGCACCAGGGACCAGTTCCTTGGAGAGAAGTTTTTTCCGCAGACCAGAGGGGGCATGGTTTTATGTGCTGCCTGCATCCTGTAGATGGGGCTTTCCTTGTTGGTGCGGACCGGTTGCTGGCATGCCGCAGACCGGTACTGGTCCATGGACCTGGGGTTGGGGTTGGGGTTGGGGACCCCTGCTGTATAGACAAGACTGTAGAAGTCTAGATCTTCTAAGTAATTTTAAGGACAGGAGACCTACAAATAGAAATAGAAAGACTGTGGCAAAGGCAAGCAAGGGTAGTACCAATAGTAATAGGCGCCTTGGGTGCAATCCCAAAACAACTGGAGCACCACTTGAACACCATTGGCATTGACAAATTCGCCATTAGTCAATTGCAAAAGGCAGCCTTACTAGGAACTGCTTCCATCCTGCGACGATATCTGTAATACCATCAAACATCCACATCTGCCTATCCCAGGTCCTTGGTAAGGACTCGATAGGTAGACANATAATAATAATAATAATAATAATAATAATAATAATAATAATAATAATAATAATAATAATAATAATAAAGTTGGAAGGGACCTTGGAGGTCATCTAGTGCAACCTCCTGCTCAGGCAGGTAAACCCTATACCATTTCAGACAAATGGCTGTCCAGTCTCTTCTTAAAGACTTCTAGTGTTGGAGCATTCACAGCTTCTGGAGGCAGGTTGTTCCACTGATTGATTGTTCTAACTGTCAGCCCAGGTTCTATGAATTCTAGCAGTTTATCTTGTAGACAATTTCCTTGCTCCCTCTTTGCCTGAAAGAGCCTTCTGCCTTGGTATTTGCCCTCCCCTACCTTCCATCTGGACCATGTTTCCTAGGCAAGGCCTTGAGTTGCTTGTAGGTCTGACCCGAGACCTCACTTTGTATCTGAACAGTGATAACAATATTATTTCTGAGTTCAATCATTCCCCCTACTCTGCTTTTTTGCTGGGGCCAAAATTCAGAAATTCCAGATATTAGCAACTATTCAATAGCCTGCAACCCCTCCCCCCAAAAAAATTAAAAAATAAAAATAAAATTCAAAGGACTTTCTCTCTTTGCTCTTTGGAAGGATGCTAATGCAAACAGCAAAGGGGCACAGTTTTTTATTTTTCATTTCTGTTTTGTTTTGGGTTTTTTTGTTATGAGATATGATTCATGCAAAATTGCCCTGCAAAGTTTCCTTGAACTCTCTGGAGGGATTTCCGATATAAATAACATACACATAGTTTGTACCCTTTTACCAAGCTTTTTTCTTCTTTTAAATTGGGTTACTTTATATCATGCAGACCACCATATTGACTTGCATCCTCTTTCCTTCCCCTGTGACCTTTTAATGCAATTCCTCTTTTGCCCTCTCACCTCCTACAGGACAAAGCTGAGAAACCCGCTCTTTGCTCCAGACTACAGTATAATAATTAAGTGGAGTCACGCTAGCTATTACAGTTGCAAGTCTGCAACTGATTAAGAGGCCTATTTTCCCCCAATTAATTTTCAGAGGCAAAGGGATGTTTGATGTTAAATGTCTTTGTTCTTGTTAATTGTCTTCTATTTGTTGCAAGTTCTCAGACCCTGTGAAAATGGACATGGCCAAATCCGCTTGTCCAGCAGCTCAAAGATCTGCATGGTTAATTCAGTCCAGGTGTTCTTTTTACTCTTCGTAGGGAGAATTCTCCTTCCCTGCCCCCCACCCTTGAGTGTTACACAGATCTCCATCAGGAATGCTACTCCTGTCATTCAAATGTTTGTTTTTTTCTGATTGTGTTCCTAAAGCACTTTTTTTTGCCCAGAAATCTGTATAGCCAGGTGTCCACCTGGATGACAAAGATTCTTAGAACTTTAGAAATAATAAGATGCATTAATAAATAGCTAGGGTAATAATAATAATAATGAAATATTCAATTATTTCAAGAATTAATTTATTTTGAAAGGAATACACTGGTAAAGCAACCATTTCCCTCCCCCCATTTTTAAAATTATTTTTGATTCACCACTACATGCTATCGGCTGATGGTTTGCAAGATAAGCAGTATATAAATGTTATAAATAAGGAAACAATGAATAAATGCAATATTAATCATGCTTTTGCATATTGTAAAAGATGCAGCTTTAGAATAGTTTCAAGGGATGTCTCATATATCAATCTTTTGTAGTGATCTCATTGGGATAAATATATAAATGATGGTCTCCAAATCTTAAAAGGTAAAAGAAAGAAAGAAAGAAAGAAAGAAAGAAAGAAAGAAAGAAAGAA
>NW_015388126.1:13144-48863 GCF_001527695.2 Protobothrops mucrosquamatus
AGCAACAAAGATGATTAGGGGACTGGAGGCTAAAACATATAAGGAACGGCTGCTGGAATTGGGTATGTCTAGTTTAATGAAGAGAAGGACGAGGAGGGACATGATAGCAGTGTTCCAATATCTCAGGAGCTGCCCCAAAGAAGAGGGAGTCAGGCTATTCTCCAAAGCGCCTGAAGGCAGGACAAGAAGCAACGGATGGAAACTAAGCAAGGAGAGAAGCAACCTAGAACTAAGGAGAAACTTCCTGACAGTTAGAACAATTAACCAGTGGAACAACCTGCCTCCAGAAGTGGTGAATGCTCCAACACTGGAAGTTTTTAAGAAGAGACTGGACAGCCGTTTCTCTGAAATGGTATAGGGTTTCCTGCCTGAGCAGGGGGTTGGACTAGATGACCTCCAAGGCCCCTTCCAACTTTTTATTATTATTATTATTATTATTATTATTATTATTATTATTATTATTATTATTATTATTATTATTATTATTATTATTATTATTATTATTATAGAGCTTATGCCTTTTAATACATGTTTAGGCTAAAAAGGCACTACCACACTTCTCCTGGTTTCTGGATTTTCAAGGAGAGTTGAATTGACTTTCCAATGGGAAATGTGTTTCAGAGTCAGCGGGGAACAAAAGAAGCTACCTTAAGTTTATAGACATCTTAATGCAGTCTGAACTGGTTACATTTCACTCAGAAGATGTAATGGTAAATAGTTCAGTTTCTGGATCAACTGTGCATATGTAACTACTGTGGGTAGGAGAGGCAAAGTCTGCATTGGATATCATTAGAAAAGGAACTGCCAACCCTGTAAATTGTTTATTTTTTAAAAATAAATTGGTAGGTTGACAAAGTTCAGAATTCTACAAACAGTTCTGGTCAGTGCACTTCAAAAAAAGGAAATTGTAGAAGTGGTAAGGATGCACAAAAAGAACCAGAATGATCAAAGATTAGAACATTTTCCCATGAAAGGAAGTTTGTACTACATGGAGCTTTTTGGCTTAGAAAAAAAAGCAGGTGAGGCACACGAGAGAGGCATATTTAATATTTCAAGTAGTGTATGATAGAGAAATTGATATGGAAGTTCTCCAGTAAAATGCTGGAGGACTCAAGGGAAAGAAAGTGCATTTCTTAGGTAAGCTTCCAAGATTTGAAGGCCATCGATTTGGATAGCTTTAGTCAATGGCTACAACTGGGATGCCTCTGAATACCAATTCTTGTTGCTATTGGACAACACCAACAAGAGAATCTGATCTTTCTATGGCCTTTCCATAGGCTTCTAGTTGGTTTATTCTTTGGGAAAGCATGCTTTTGTCAGATCCAGCACAGCACTCTAAAAGTTGGCTTGCGTTTCTTCTGTTTCTCTTTAAAATGCTTATCCTTTGTTCTTAAATTGTTCCTCAATTTAAGGAAGGAAGCTTCATATAAAAGAAAAGCCCAGATTTTGAAATAAGGATAATATATCTGAAGGGCACATAGAATTAGGATTCTAATCTAGAGCAATCCTGATGCTATCGATTATATCCCTTCTTTGTGGATAATTTTCTACTATTAGAATAGTAGCAGGATCATCTGAGGATCAGATATCAGTGAAAGAGGGAAGAGAACGGTAGCAGGAAAATAGGTTTTTATTATAACACCTTTCAACAAGTAAGAACAAGTTTTGAAAAGAGAAAAATATATCTATGTTAATTGGAAATTTTTCTTGTATGTGTTCCAAATGCAGCTGTATATCCTTTCCGGCCTCCATGAAAAGTATAAAGGAACAGCTTAAAATATTGATGAACATTCCTTCCAAACAGTGGAAGTTGTGAATTGTTGCACTGTGCCAGTTTCATGCACCAATATTTGCAATAGGCAAAAGTCATACTCGGTGATCCCTGCAGAGCACAATTTAAGTTCCGATTTAAGAAATTTAGATCACAGATTTCAAAAGAGTCAAAACCTATTTCAAGGAGTCTGCATATAGCACCATGCATGACTTTGGAAAGAACCCAAATCTGCCAAATTGGAGTGGTTCACGTCTACTACATTCCCAGCTGATGGGCAGAGTCATGTCAAGGAACTTGCCTGTTCTATTTACAAAAATGCTTTATCTTCCTTCCTCCCATCTTAGGATGAGTAACTGTTTTATTATTTATTCATTCATTTAAAAAAAATGATATAGCCACCCAACTTACTTATGGTAACTCCAGGTGGCTTACAGAAATGAAAACCCCAATATGTGCACATTCCTGTGGAAAATTCACGTATCCGGTGGATTTCAACCGCATCAACTTGATGGCACAATAATGAATCACTCTTAAACAAAGAATTTTCCTTCCTTCCTTCCTTCCTTCCTTCCTTCCTTCCCTCCCTCCCTCCCTCCCTCCTTCCCTGTCTCCCTCCTTCTCATTCCCATCTCCTTCCTTCCTTCCTTCCTTCCTTCCTTCCTTCCTTCCTTCCTTCCCTCCTTCCCTGTCTCCCTCCTTCCCTGACTCCCTCCTTCTCATTCCCATCTCCTTCCTTCCTTCCTTCCTTCCTTCCTTCCTTCCTTCCTTCCTTCCTTCCTTCCTTCCTTCCTTCCTTCCTTCCTTCCTTCCTTCCTTCCTTCTTTCTTTCTTTCTTTCTTTCTTTTGAATCAAAACCAACCCCAAGACTACTTAGAAACTATATCATTCCATCCATGTATCTTTAGCTCCCCCTGTGTTCAGGTAATAGAAATAGTTTCTCCACTGAATTTCTTTTGTTTATTTGCCTCTGCAGCAGATGACTATAAGAGTCAAATGTATCTATACTGACACAGAACTGCCCATTTTGTTGCATTTCAAGATGCTTTAAAAAAAAAATAGTTTTCAGAAAACTAAAACAAAGGCTCTTACATGATACAATCAGGAAAAGCTGTCAGAAACCTCAAGCTAAAACACATGAAATACAATTTAAAAATAAAAATAATAATTAAGGCATAATTAATATGCATGCAATAAACCCTGAAAGTCACAGAACAATTCCAAAAGCCTGAATGAAAAAATCAGTCTTGATTCTAGTGATCAAGTCAACAGGCTAGAAACCAGGAAGCTGTGAGTTATAGTCTTGATTTATGCATGCAAGTTGGCTGGGTGATTTGGGGTCAATCCCCAGGAGACTGAGAGTTCTAGTCCCACCTTAGACATGAAAAATGGCCTGGTGACCTTGAGCCAGTCGTTCTCTCTCAGCCCAACTCACCTCACAGGGTTGTTGTTGCTGTTGTGGGAAAAATAGGAGGAAAAAAAGTTAGCAATTGGGGAAAGCAATCAACTAACACTTCATGGGTTAGTTAACATCCTAATCCACATGCCATGGAGGGGGACTGGTTTTTGAGGCCTTTCTAATGTGCAAGATCAGGGCCAACCTAATCTCAGTCATATGACATTCCACACTTCCTGATTCCTGCAAGATGACATCTTTCAGATGATGGGACCCAGAGATGGGACCCCTCCTGCTGGTACTAGAGGGATTGAGGGAGGCCATTGGAGGGACTGAAGGTCCCTCAAACCCAGTAGATGTCTTAACTGTTAAAATCAGAAGACCATCACTTGAGGCCCCAGGGTTGCATGTGCAGCTTGTCTGAAACCCTCTGATATTTCTAAAATTTGTTACCAAACTAGCAGAGTGGAGAAGTATTAAAGATGTGGAAAGGAATTGTACTTCACTCAGTTCAATGTCTATGTAACAATACTGAATTTTGGGCTTAGCTGGATCAAACTACTTCTTTTGAAATGTGGTCTTCAAGCTCTCAGCTCAGAAAAAGTGTGATCCCAATATACAACTTTAAAATATTAAAGCAACACTTTCCAATTTCTGGAGTTGGAGCCAGCTGCCCAAACAGGCATGGTATTGGTTGATATTGTATGCCTCTTAAAAACCAATTAGTTTATTTTTACCAAGCGGTGAGATTTGACACTTGGTGACAAGGCAGGAATGGACAAGTTGGGTGGTATTTCCAACTTCAAGTGTGTTCTTTGTCCCTGATACTACTTGAATATCCAGGCACAGCTGAATAACAATAACAACAACAGCAAATTTGTTACTCACCTTTACCAAGGTGTGGTACATGTCAAAGGGACTCAGTAATTACAAAAATTCAATCCCATATAAATAATTCACAACTTAACAATTTAGGTAACTATTTACAACCAAAACAGACCCAAACATAGAAACCATATTTATTTACAAGTGCACATTACAATACAGCAGAGTGTGTAGAACCATAATGAATACAAATCAGATACTAACCTAGGAACCATCAACATTAATGTAATAATGTAATAATACCTGCTAGCCAAATGTCTTTACAGCAGGGGTCTTCAATCTTGGCTTTTTTATGACTTGTGGACTTCAACTCCCAGAATTCCTCAGCCAACATGCCTGGCTGAGGAATTCTGGGAGTTGAAGCCCACAAGTCATAAAAGGACCAGGCTTGAAGACCCCTGCTCTACAGTCTGAGCCAGAATAGGCTAAAATCAACTTTGAGTCAAGTTTTCTACCTTCCAATACAACTTCCATCTTTGTTGAATCTAATTTCAGATTGTTCATCCCTCACTTTGTGAATACTCATAGTGTAACATTTTTGCTTAAAGATGTTTTCCCAGACCTGATACTATCTTTTATTTTATCAGGGAAGGGTAGACTACAAGTATTCTGGTATAACATATCTGAAGGCCATCAGTTTGGGAAGATCTCCCTATGATGCAATTGATAGTTAACAGTGGAGCCTATAGACAAAGACTACAGGAATTCTAGTCAAATTGACAATCCCTTTCACCAGCAGAGGTCAGCAAACCTTACTAAAAACGCTTTGGAAAGCTGCATTTGGACTCTAAGATAATTAAAGAAACTAAGCTAGAGGTTGTTAAACCTGATGATTAATTAAAATGCTGGGTTTCTTTTTCTAAGATGTAAATAGCATTCACAACAGGACTTTCACAACTGGTAAAAGATAAAAAAATTAGTCTTCCTCAAATCAAGTTGGACTCTAGTGACTAATCGGAATCAGAATCAGAATAGAGCTGATGGGACCTTGGAGGTCTTCTAGTCCAGCCTCCTGCTCAAGCAGGAGATCCTATATCATTTCAGACAGTGACTATCCAGTCTCTTCTTAAAAACCTCCAGTGATAAAGCACCCACAATGTCTGAAGGCAAGCTGTTCCACTGATTAATTGTCCTCGCTGTTAGGAAGTTTCCAGGTTGCTTCTCTCCTTGGTTAGCTTCCATCCATTGTTTCTTGTCCTGCCCTCTGGTGCTTTGGAAAATAAATTGACACCCTTCTCTTTATGGCAGCCTCTCAAATACTGGAACACTGCTATCATGTCCCCCCAGTCCTTCTTTTCTCTAGACAAGCCAAACCCAAATTCTGCAACCGTTCTTCATATGTTTTAGTCTCCAGGCCTTTAATCATTTTAGTTGCTCTTCTTTGCACTTTTTCCAAAGTCTCAACATCTTTTTTGTAATGTGGTGACCAAAACTGGATGCAGTATGCCAGATATTGTCTTACTAAGGCTTTATAAAGCAGTACTAATATTTCATATGGTTTTGATTCTATGTCTCTGTTTATACATCCAAGGATTGTATTAGATTGTTTGGCTGCTGCCACACACTGCTGGCTCATGTTTAAGTGATCATCCACTAGGATCCAAGATCCCTGTCACAGTTACAGTTTTTGAGCCAGGTTTCACCTAATCTGTACTTGTACCTTTGGTTTTTCCTGCCCAGGTGTAAAAAAACCTTGCTTTTCTCCACATTAAGTTTCATGTTGTTGGATAGGGCCTATTGTTCAAGTCTGTCAAGATCTTTTTGGATCCTGAGCTTGTCTGGACATCATCTATCTGGACATTATAATATTGTTTTCTAACCACTGATTTGGGTTGCACAAACCCTGAGGAGGAGAGATTGTTCCATAGTGTGGGGACCAAGAAGGAGTGAGTCTGAAGCCCCACCATTTTCCATCAGGTAGGATGGGGATTTGAAACATACCTATTGTAACCTAACCCTTCTCTTCTATCTGAACTTCCTCCTTAGAAAAATTCTAGGAAAATCAGAAAAAAAGTATTTTGGATCTCCCTACCCAATACCAAGTAGTAAAAGATGTAATAAACCTTATACCCATGGTGGCGAACCTATGACATGTGTGCCACAGGTGGCATGCAGAGCCCTGTCTGTGGGCATACGCGCCATCATCCCAGTCCTAGGCTTTCAGCTGAGTTTTATAAAACCTTTTCGCTTTAAGCCTCTGCCGCCATGTGCAAAAAAAAAAAAGGTTCAATCAATCAATCAATTTCAACTTCTTGTGTAAAAAAAAAAAAGATCTCGCAAAGTTGGAATTGATTGATTGAACGTTTTAGTCCTACCCAGTCTGCTGTTACCACCGCATCCATGCCCATCCAATGGGCCATGCCCACCTAATTGGCCACACCCACCCAATGGGCCATGCCCACCCGTCACCCGATGATACATAAGTGGTTTTGGGTTGCAGTTTGGGCACTCGGTCTCTAAAAGGTTCGCCATCACTGCCTTATACCAATTCTGAAACAAAGGAAGTAGCTACATAACTGCAATTTTGCAATGGGGATGTTTTTATAAACAATGGAGCCACCTTGATAAACACAAAAAGGAATATAGGCAAATCAAGGGAAGTCAACAACGCTGCGTAAATAAAGTCAACGTTGCCACCTATCTAAGCGAGTTCTTCTTATCTCCTTGAATAAGTTCTTGGATTTTAGCACATGGTCCCTGAAGAGTGAATGGTTGGAGAAAGGTCATCTTGGCCCACCTTGTTCCTTCTTTTCTTGCTCTTCTTTCTCTTGCTCCTGAAATCTTCTCAGTTTTATAAAATATGGAGAAATAAATAAAGGTCAGACTTACAGAATATAGAATACCATAGTTGAAATAGACCTTGGAGAACAAATGGCTATCCAGTTACTTCTTAAAAACCTCCACTAATGGAACATCCACAACTTCTGAAGGGAAGGCCTGTTGTTTTAGCAAATCAAGACAATGTCCATAATGTCCTGAATTTAGCAGGCAAATTAGAAATTATGTAGAAGTAAACTGATCTTTATTTATTTGTACATATTTCAATATTGAGAAAGAAAGGGGAAAACTTTTTTTAAAAAAATGACAAAAGGGCAAATACACATAAATACAAACAAGAACTAACCATTCAGTGATATTAGCAAAGGCTTGTGGAAGGTCTCCCTGTAGAGAGTTCTTAACCAGGCTATATGTGTGTTTGTGTTATAAAGACAGCAGTCTTCACTCCTGGCAATTGCCTGAAACTTTATTGGCAAGATTTTTAAAAGTGTCTATGGAGATTCTCAGTCATCCAGGTCATTGTTGTCCCAAAGGTGCTTTTTCCAAAAGGCAACTGGACTTTCTTGGCTTTTTCCTTTAAAAATGTTTCTGACATCATTCTGACTTCCCCACCAGTCAGTTAGAACTAAAAAAGCTTTTGGAATGAGAAGTGAAACATCTTCAAAGGAAAAAACCAAGAAAGTCCAATTTGCCTTCTGGAAAAAGCACCTTTGGGAAATAATAATAATAATAATAATAATAATAATAATAATAATAATAATAATAATAATAATAATAATAATAATAATAAGTTGGAAGGGACCTTGGAGGTCATCAAGTCCAACTCCCTGCTCAGGCAGGTAACCCTATACCATTTCGGACAAATGGCTGTCCAGTTTCTTCTTAAAAACTTCCAATGTTGGAGCATTCACCGCTTCTGGATGCTCCAACACTGGAAGTTTTTAAGAGTGATTTGTCATTTCCTTCTTCCTCAGGCTGAGAGAGAATGGCTAGCCCCAAGTCAGCCAGCTGGTTTTGTGTCAGCTAAGGTGGGACTTAAAGCTCAAGAGATTCCCAATTTCTTGCCTGCTATCTTTAACTAATTTGCACCAAATTAGCTCTCGAGCAAGCCATAGAAAGCCGTCCTTTTAAAAATATCATTCCACTTCAATCACACGGAGTAGCATAGTTCAGTCTTTCCATTGCATTCATCAAGGTCCAGTTCATAAGCAGAGATTGAATACACTTTGTTAAGTCAGGACTATAAATCTGGCATAGCACTTTCATTGTAAATACCGTGAAGATCAAATGCAAACTTCCACTACGACTTCCAAATAAATCTTGCAGTCTTTCATAGTAAAAATACAGAATATTGCCTAGAAAGGAACCATGTTCCTGCTATTATATCATAAGGATCACAACATAAATTACTGATTGGACCCATGATGTTTTTGGACTTGGTTGCTTGGATTCTATAGGGATACAAAAATCAAAATGTATACCTAGCAATACAGTTGCAATATAGGAAAATTAAAATCCCCACCATTGTATGGTAACTATAACTTAAAGACAATCCAGCTGATTGTCTTTCTCATAAAAATATAGACAATTTTTCGCTCTAGCTGAAATACCATGAAGATATTTAGATACAGGGGGAATAATTCTAAGTACATATTTTAATACTGAACTAACATTCAATTTTACATTTATTTTCCCTCAGAAACTCATTAGGATTTTTAACTACTTCTTTCTTTAATATTACAGTAATCTGAGATAAATAGCTTAAATTATTTACATCTGTAGGAGATATATTTTTCTAATAATCTTTGATAGAATTATTAAAGATAATCTGCTTTTTACCAGCCTTGCTTGTCTATACATGGAAGTACCTCTTTGAAGAACAAAAGCTGAATCCAAACCTCTCAACACTGAATCCATTTACAAAATGCTTTAGAGGGCACTGTGATTCCATAGCAAAATTAGGGGATTATCATGAGGCACATTCATGAAAAAATATGAGATGAACTGTCAATGCAGAAAAAGTATGTAACATTATTAAACTTTATGTGAACAGGAAAGTTATTGGAAACGAATCCAGAATGGCAAGAGAAATAAAATGCATGTATATTTCAGATGAGAAAATAACAATGGTGGCATGGATTTGAGGATTTGAACATGCAGGCATTAATGTCCTAAAGCAGTGTTTTTCAGTCTTGATAACTTTAAGATGGGTGGACTTCAACTCCCAGAATTCCCTAGCCAGCATGATAGATGGGGAATTCTGGGAGTTGAAGTCCAGCCATCTTAAAGTTTCCAAGGTTGTGAAACACTCTCCTAAAGAATACAAAGTTGTTTTATGAATAACTGATATTTATACAGGTAGACCTCGGCTTACAACCATTTGTTTAGTGACTGTTTGAAATTACAAAAGCACTGAAAAAAGTGACTTATGGCCATTTTTCATACTCACAACCATTGCAGCATTCCCATGGTCACGTGATCCAAATTCAGGTGCTTGGCAACGGGTTCATATTTATGACAGTTGCCATGTCCCAGGGTCATGTGATCACCTTTTGTGATCTTCTGACAAGCAAAATCCAGAAGCCAGATTCGCTTAACAACTGTGTTACTAACTCAACAACTGCAGTGATTCACTTAACAACTGTGGCAAAAAAGGTTGTAAAATGGGGCCAAATTCCTTTAACAAATGTCTCACTTGGCAACGGAAATGTTGGGCTCAATTCCGGTCGTAAGATGAGGACAATCTGTATACGCCAAGTAGAAGGGCGGGGCCAGACACATTCTTGAAAAGGAGAATGTCCTAATATCAATGCATCATTCAACTTTTTATAATGACACATCTGTTTAATGGGAAGAACTGATAGCATCGTAGATGTTTCGAAAGTCAGGGAGGTGATACTCCTGACATTACTCTTGTGGGAATGGAGACTTAAAATAAGAAGCAAGTTGTAACAAGTACACAGCACCAAAAGGTTCAGCTATCCACAACAGGATTTGTTTCAATTCCTTAGGTTGAAAAAGGATTTGGAGTTGGAAAATAACCACACCACTCAATACTATGACCAGCTTCATCAATAGGAATAATGTTCTCAATTTCATAAATTATTTTCACAGCTGAAACCTATTAACACAATGTGAATTATTATAAGAGAGAGCAGAATCCCTGATAAGACAGGGAAATTGTTATGTTGATCTGGACAAGTCGAATAGATCCTATATCCTTTGCCTTATTAGCTTCTGTCCTTCAAGAGTCCCCACCAGCAGATAGTGAAGTAACATCCCTACGTGTGAAGAGTCTCTTATAGCTTCCCCAGATTATACTCAGATTAATCTGATTATTTATTTGCTTATTTGTTTATTTCCAAATTCAAATTCCTCGTGTGTCTAACCATACTTGGCCAAATAAAGTATTCTATTCCGTTCCATTTTATAATTCTATTTTATATTTTATAAATTTATTTTATAAATTTACTTTATAAAATAATTTATTTTATTTAGTGTGGCAAGAGTTGGTACATTCCAATTATTCCCTGACTCTTTGCCTGACTAATTTTGCTCTGACCGATGAAGTTGCTTGGATGAGCAACGAAACGTCTCAGATTAACAAAACTTGGTCCAGTTGCCATGATTCAACCTTTAGACACCTATGGCCTGGATGATGGAGTCTTCATTGACGTATTCTATTCTATTTCATTCCCACCAGCTTTGAGCTGCATGATCTGAAGAAGGATTTAAAGTACCATAGAACTGCAGCCATATAAATGTTAAATAACAATACTAGGAGCAATCCAAATCTTAGAATCCTGCTAATGCTCTATTAAAAAATATTATTTTAACAGCCAGTAGCAACTTCACAGGAAGGTGATAATCTAGTGAAGGGGGCCATCACTAAGAAGGCTCAATCCTGCAAGTGCAATCTTTCAGGAATAGGACCCCAACCAAGCCCTTCCTCCTTGAACTGAAGTGGTGAATGCTCCAACACTGGAAGCTTTTAAGAAGAGACTGGACAACCATTTGTCTGAAATGGTGTAGGATTTCCTGCCTGAGCAGGGGGTTGGACTCGATGACCTCCAAGGTCCCTTCCAACTTTATTATTATTATTATTATTATTATTATTATTATTATTATTATTATTATTATTATTATTATTATTATTATTATTATTATTATTATTATTGGAAGGATAATATCACTGCCCTAATCATTACCAGTGTGACACTGTAAAAGAGAAAAATAACCAAGCAGAGTTATAAAACTTCTCTTTTCATTCATCTTATTCTTTCTGTGTAACTGTATACCCTATTTATTTGGACATCAGAAGAAGGAACCATTTCTTGAAGTTTAGGTTTCTATGTGGTTTCCTTCACCCACCCACCCCCAGCACAGCCATGAGGAAAATATCAGAAATAAATCAGCTATTCTTTATTAAGAAGACATGCTGTCTGGATCCCAAACTGTGATTAGGATTAAGTTATTGTTTTTTTGGGGGGGGAACCTAGTTTCAGTACCCAGTGATGGAACTGTCACTCAAATATTAGCAAAGATTAATTACAATTTCTAAGGAAAGGATGAAATAAAAAAAAACTACATCTCATGAAAAAAGAAGTAAGGGCTGCAGCAGGGGAAAAAAAGAGCATGTGAGTTTATAAGAAATATGGCTTGTTTCCACTCATAAACTTGGTTTTTTTGCTATGTCTGAATGAAGCCATTGCTATCCTTCTCTGTTTTTCTTGGCGAGTCTAATCTCATTGTGTTTGCATCTTTCCTATCAGTGAGCTATGTTGAGTAGAGATGATGTAAACCAAGGCAAAGCATATTAGGGGCCTGAACAGATTAGGAAACTTTATTTATTCACCTATTTTCTTACAAGATTTAATAAGTAAATACTTATTGTTAAATACAAATATATATATCACCTCTTTTTGCCTCTGCTACCTTCCTGACTCCAAACCAATTCTAGATGGCTTGCGCTAACAAAACAAAAGAATAAAAAGGGAAATCCTATGCACTCAAGACACTCCTGAAAATAGAAAACATAACCATCCTGTAATTGCTTCCGGATTTTCCTGAGACTGGGAATTCTAGATTTCTAGCCTATATGGGCCTTTCTTCGAGTCCAGTTCTTCTGCAACTCTGTTTAAGCGAAGTTGTTTGACCTGCATATTGAATAATGAATTTCAATTCTCCTGCCCTGTCACCAGATCAGACAATCAACCACACTTTCTTGCATCCATTACGAAGTGTGTGCAAAATGCAAGAACTTGGTTGATTGAAGTGGCTTTGTGAAGACTCCAAATGGAGGTTCGTTAAAATACATATACATATATATATCACCTCTTTTTCCTTCTGCTACCTCTACAGTTCTGATAAGAGCTCTTCAGAATTGCAGAAGTGAACAGGCAGTGAGGGGTAGCCTATTTTAGGAACTGTTGTCAGCTGTGAGGCTGATAGGAAGTCAACTGCTTTAGAATGATCTGTTGTGAATGAGATCTTGTCTCACAGCACTCACTACAAATAAATAAAGTGGTTTATATCCCTGCTCTTGAATACCACGATCAAAGTCAGTAAGTTGGCCAAAGGCCAGCCTACCATGCTGAACAGTTGAAAAGGACAAAACCCAACTGGTAATTTTTCCATTTCATGACTATGAATAAATTCCTGATTCTTGTATTTTCAAGGTGACTAAACAGATCATCAGCAGCTAACATTTTTATAGTGGAAGACCCTAGTTCAATCCCAGCTACAAACAGGTTGCAAATGATAGGAAATTTTACTAGAAAACTCAGGCATAAATATACACCCACCCCCCTCCAAAGCCAGAGAGTCAGGTATCCACTAGCAACAAGGATAATATCTCAAAGGATTGCACAAGGATTAAAGTTGCATTATTTATGTGGTTCCTTCCTGTTTGACTATATTAAAAGTAAAGATCCCTCAAATGATGAAGGGGAATCATCCCAAGAATTACTAAAGTGTGCAAAAGACAGTGTTATTATTAAGCCATTAGCTAACAAGTTAACCTTTAAATTAGCCAGACCAGAGCCTTGGTGAGAAAATTGCTTCTTTGTAATCTGCTTCTACCCCAGAAATAAAATAACATGTTTGGGTGTCTATGGAGATTCTCAATCATCCAGGTCATGGTTTTTCCAAAGGGCAACTGGACTTTCTTGGGTTTTTTTCCTTGAAAATGTTTTGCTTCTCATCCAAGAAGCTTCTTCAGTATTTCTAGAATTTCTTCTAGAACAGAAGAAGCTTCTTCGATGAGAAGCAAAATGTTTTCAAGGAAAAAAACAAGGAAGTCCAGTTGCCTTTTGGAAAAGCACCATTGGGATAACATGTTTGGGTGTTACTGTAGTAGAATGTCTCCCATTCTTTTGTAGTAGAATGTCTCCCATTCTTTTGAGAAAATAGCTGTGAACTGTGAAGATTGGAGAACCATCTGTCTGAAATTGTATAGGGTTTCCTGCCTGAGACAGGGGTTGGGCTAGAAGACCTCCAAGGTCCCTTCCAATTCTGTTATTCTATTCTATTCTATTCTATTCTATTCTATTCTATTCTATTCTATTCCTAACTTTCCTGAGGTTTCTTTCCATAACTCAGGATGGAATTGCTGATCTCTTTGTCTAGCTCTAATGGCTTTTTTTATAATAGTCCTTGAACGTGAGTAGTTACTATTCTTGCTTGCTCCTTGGTTGTTTCTTGTCTAGAGTCCAGCATTTTCCAAAGAAAAAATGCTTAAATTTCATTTGATCTCTAAGACCAGGGGTCTTCAAACTTGGCCCTTTTATGAGTTGTGGACTTCAACTCCCAGAATTCTTCAGCTAGCGTGCCTGGCTGAGGAATTCTGGGAGTTGAAGTCACAAGTCATAAAAGGGGCAAGTTTGAACTCCTGTCTAAGGCACTCTTCATGATCCTTGCCTTGCTAAGGCTATAGTTAGCCTAAAGAAGAGACAGACATGATAGCAGTCTTCCAACACGTAAAGGACTGTCACAGGGTTGACATGTGGGTTTATTCTTTGGAGTGCCTGAGGGTAGGGCAAGAATTAATGGGTTGAAGTTTTACAGTTTTACATTCCTCCTTGAAATAAGGAGGAATTTCCTGACTATGAGAGTTATTAAACAATGGAACTGCTTGCCTCCTGGAGGTATGGGTGCTCTATTTCTGGAAGTTTTCAAAAAAGGTTGGACAACCATTTATTTTGGATGGAACCTCCAAAGTTCCTTCCAACCTTCTTATTCTATGATTCTAGCACAATCTCTCTTCAAATAAACTGTAGAGATGATGGTATACCCACAACCTCTAAAGGCAACTCGTTCCACTGTTTAATTTTTCTCAATGTCAGGATATTTCTTGATAGTAAGAACAATTAATCAGTGGCATGGGTTGCCTTCAGAAATTCTGGGTGCCCCATCACTGGAGGTTTTTAAGAAGAGATTGGACAGCCATTTGCCTACAATGGTAATAGGGTCTCCTGCTTGAGCAGGAGGTTAGACTAAACTTATTGTCTTTACTATACTGCTTCCTGTCTTTCTTATTTGGTAAGCGCTAATTTATTTATATGATTTATAGGCCACTCAAGAACTCTGCCTTAAATTTTTTCCTCAGTTTTAATCTCTGTGTAAGGCTAATTACATAATCTGAACAAGTGGCAAGTAAGTAGAATTAAGCCTAATTAGAACTCGGATGGGAAACTCCAGGATATGTAAAGGTCATAGGGAATGAGGGCAAGTCATAAAACCATCTCAAACGTACCAGTGACAAATCATATCTGCAATGCACATCCCAAAGCTTTATTCTCGCAGCAGCAAAAAGCAAATATAATAACAAATTAATAACAAAACCTTTGCTATATTTTTATTATGTCAAAAATGGATATGCAACACGGAAATTGCCTTACTCTATCTCCCTTATGCCTATCTCTTAGTAACAAATACAATACAGTTTCTAATACTTGTTTGATTTGGCAATTGTGTTTCTAAGTTACTGAAGAAAAAATTGTGGGGTTTCTTGCAAGCAAGCGTTCATTTAATTTTCATTCAAAAGGCATCTGATAAACAGAGACTGAAATATTCTAGTTCACTATGTATTAATAATCTTCTTTGTGCAGGGCAATCTTTCTCAAACTTGGCAACTGCAAGATGTGTGGACTTCAACTCCCAAAATTCCCCATGGCTGGTTGAAATCCATATATCTTACAGTTGTGAAGTTTAGAAACATTGGTTCAGGGCAGGGGTAGGCAACCTTGGCTATTTTGGAAGTTGAAGTCCACGAGTCATAAAAGAGCCAAGGTTGCCTACCCCTGGTTTAGGGTTTTGTCATATTTCTGGGATACAACTTTACTGGATAAATGTTCAGCGTAATCCTGATGTAGAACCCCTTACAGATCATTCTTGACTTACAACTATTTTTTAGTGACTATTTGAAGTTACAACAGCACTGCAAAAAGTGAATTACAACCAGTCCTTTCACTTACAATTGTTGCCGCATCCCCTCTGTGACATGATCAAAATTCAGGCACTTGACAACCAGTATGTATTTATGACTGTTGCAGCATCCTGGGGTCAAG
Source organism: Protobothrops mucrosquamatus (assembly GCF_001527695.2). Classification (NCBI taxonomy): domain Eukaryota; kingdom Metazoa; phylum Chordata; class Lepidosauria; order Squamata; family Viperidae; genus Protobothrops; species Protobothrops mucrosquamatus. The sequence continues at coordinate 28,542 of NW_015388126.1, forward strand.
TGATCACAACTGGTAACCATTCTGAACCAGCTTCCGATAAGCAAAATCAGTGAGGGAAGCCAAATTCACTTAACAATTTGCAATGATTCAATTACCAACCATGGCAAAAAAAGTTCATAAAACCAGGTATGACTCACTTAACAACTGCCTAGCTTAGCAGTGGAAATTCTGATCCCAGTTATGGTCATAAGCTGGGGACCACCTGCTTATTTTTGTGTTGTTTTTCTTAGCAAATTTGGCTGCCAGCTTGAGAGGTTTTCTACTTTTATATAACTTTGCTTTTGAAATAATCTGCTTTGATAAATACATTTCATTATTATCAGCCCCTTCACAAAAAGAAATAATCCTCAATGCAGCCTGTTATGGAGCTAAGAATTCTCCTCAAAATTAGTCATATTTATCTTCCTTGCCAAAGTCACGAAATGATGGGATATTTATGTGTGTGTATGTGTGTGTTGCATTTCACACAAAGCCCAGTCTTCAAGGATTATTTTTCAACAGGCATCTCTTTGTATTTCAGCTGCAAAGAACAGTACCAAAGGAGGAGGTGATATTGCAGAGTTATAAAGTCAGCCAAACTTTGAGTTCTGCAGTGGTAAAATATGTTTGCAGCTGAAAAACACCAGCTACAAATAAGCTCTAATTAAGGGCTAGCTAGATTTCAACAGCCAAATCTGTATCTCCTATTGAGATGGCAGGTCCAGACTCTATAGAGATACTTCCTGTCAGATAATAAAGGCTGGTTTTCATGCATAGATAAGATTTCCCCTTGTTTGGTGTTTTTCCAGCCTGGAGAAAAGTCAAATAATAGAGGAGATGCAAGCAGTGTGTGTGTAGGAATGATTTTTTAAAAAAATAGCGTAAAGAAACAGCTATGGGGACACTGCACATTAAACAGGCCTATTTGGTTCTTAGAATCCAGGTCTTGAGCACTGTGTCTAGTTCTGGGTACCACAATTTAAAAAGAGTTTGAAAAAATGGAAGCAGTTTAAAAGAAGGGCAACATATTTTATTGTGAGACTGGAAACCAACCCCTATAAAGAAAAACTGACAGAGCTGGCTAAGTTTAGCCTTGAGAATTATAATTAATGGGCGATGTAAGCCGTGGTGGTGCAGTGGTTAGAATGCAGTATTGCAAGCTAACTCTGCCCACAGCCAGGAATTCGATTCTAAAGGGCTCAAGGTTGACTCAGCCTTCCAAGGTCAGTAAAATGAGGACCCAGATTGTTGGGAGAAATATGCTGACATTTGTAAACTGCTCTGAGTGTGCTATAAAGCACTATGAAGTGGTATATAACTCTAAGTACTATTGCTAGTGCTATATACCTGAAAAGTTATCACACAGAAGAATATCAAAACTATTCTCCTTCATCTCAAATTACATAATACAAAATAATGGATTCAAATTACAGGAAGGCAAATTCTAATTGAATGTTATAAAAAATCTATAACAGTAACATAATCACGCCATGGAACTTACCTAGGAAGGTCACTGCATGTATTAAAGCCACCTATCGTAGGGGGCTTAACTTGGATTCCTACCCTAAACAAGAGGTTTAATATTTTATTTGTTTATATCCTGCCTTTATTATTTTTACAAATAATTCAAGTTGATGAACATATCCAACACATTTTCCTTTTCCTCTTTTCCCCCACAACCACAACCCTGTGAGGTGAGTTGGGCTGAGAGCATCACTGGCCCAAGACACCCAACTGGCTTTCACGGCTATGGTGGAACTAGAACTCACAGTCTCCCAGTTTCAAGCATGGTGCCTTAACTAGTAGACCAATTTGGTTCTCTAGCTTGGACTCATTGACCTAAAAGTCCTTTCTGTGATTCTATGATAATTCACTCCAGACTTGCTGGGTTCCATGAGTTATTTTAACAAAGTTCCAAGGTTTCAAGTGTTTTATTTGCTAGAAACTATACACATTACCCATCCTGACCACAGCCTGCACTGAAAGGGATTGAACTAGATGAACTGTGAAGTTCCTTACAAGATTATGATTATTGTAATAAATTAGTTCAGAAATAAATATTATCCTGGTATTAGAATTGTGATCCATAACACCCAACCCAATGTTCTATCTCCCTCTCCAACTACCTCTCCCTCCCTCCCTATTTCTTTCATTTGTGCCATCTCTGGAAAGTATGGCATTAGCCTCAAGTTCTGCAACAGTGACTACTTCCCTGCAAAACTCTGCCTTGTGGGAGGCGTGATGTCTAGATGGAAAAAAAAAAGGAAGAATCAAAGAGAATTAATTCCAGATCTCAAGCTATATTTACTAAAACAACAAATAAGCAAACAAAGGCTTTCCCCTTCATGATACATTTCTTAAATTATAGGTTTGCTGCTTCCTGGCAGGCTAATAAAGTCTAGATGAGTGATGAGAGAGTTCACTGTGAGAATGAGTAAACATCTCCTACTGTCTGGGGAATGTAAGATGACTACTGTCTTATCCTTTGTTACAGGTTGTGAAGATAAAATTACCCTATATATCACCACCGCTGTCAATGAAATTAGAAAGAGCAAGCTACCTCCCAGCTGCCTTCCTCCCCTCCACTTCTCTCTCTCTCTCTCATACACACACACACACACACACAGGAAAAATAAAACAACGGGCAGGCAGGCAAATCTCATTATTACAAGAAGCAAATGAAGTACTAACACACGTACCATTTTTCCCTCTTGAACTGATTCATTTTAGTCTGCAACAGGCAGAGAGAGAATTCCAAATTTTCTTTGAACACAGAAGTCTAAAAGAAGTTTAGTCCACCCTGGTCATTCAACTGTCTTCCAGTTTACCCAGGAATAGTAAGAAAAAGAGAACATGTGCTCCTTGGGGGTGAGTTTGGATGCACACGAACAAGATTTTATTATCATGACATTTTTGGCAAAAAACAGGGGCGTTTTAGAAAACACCATCAAGGTATCTTCAGTAATAGAGCCATTATTGAGCAGTATTAAAAGCTTATTAGTGGTTATTTGATGATATAATAGAATCCAGTTTGTAGTCCCCTCAATACAGCAAATTAATCTCTTTTTGAAAAAGAAAAGAGTGCAAGACAAAGAGAACAAATAATGCTATTATTTAAAATAGATAGAAATTAGGCAGGGAGACTTCTTTGGTTGAAAAGCTAATTAAAAAAAACAGATTACATTAAAAAAAAAAAACCAATACAACAGAATTGGGCAATGTGGACTCTGAAAATAATTAATACAAATAATAATTAAAGAAATTAAGTGGCTTACCTCTTTCAAGCTCAAAATAAACTCTTGCAAGATATGTAACATTTTATCCTGAAGTTTTGCAAGATTTCAAGTTAACCCTGACATTATGCTTATTTTGTAAGCTGCCCAGAGTCACCGTGAGTGAGTTGAGCAGACATATACATTTTTTAATAAATAAAATAAATCTGAATTTGGCCCAGAGGCCAATGTCTTGTGTGATTTCTGATATTTTCTTTTGACATCAGCTGACTCCTATTCGTGCAAGGATGGGAGACCACTGGAAAGTTCTAGTATAGTTGCATGCAGTGAGAAAGAACTTCAGTATTGTAGCCAAGGAAATAATATAGATGTCTCTGTTTAGTCACTAGGAGGCAAGCTTAACTTGAGGGAGATATTTTAAAAAAACCTTGAAATCCTAGGACATTTGATAATATTGCAAGATTTTGTGTGGTTTAAAAAATAATTGGGAGGTAAGATGGATGGTTGAATGAGTCCAGTACTGGAAAAATTGCCTTCTGCCATATTCTGGTTCAATGTTTCTCAATCTTGACAACTTTAACATGTTTGGATTTCAATTTCCAGCATGGGGAATTCTGGGAGTTGAAGTCCACATGTCTCAAAGTTGCTAAGATTGAGAAACATTGCATTGGCTGAATGTGTTTCAACCATAGCTCCTTGTCAGCTGTTGATAAACAGCAGTACATCATCATCATCATCATCATCATCATCATCATCATCATAAAGTTGCAAGGGACCTTAGAGGTCATCTAGTCCAAACCCCTGCTCAGGCAGGAAACCCTATACCATTTCGGACAAATGGCTGTCCAGTCTCTTCTTAAAAACTTCCAGTGTTGGAGCATTCACCGCTTCTGGAGGCAGGTTGTTCTACTGGTTAATTGTTCTGTCAGGAAGTTTCTCCTTAGTTCTAGGTTCTAAAATGCATCAATTTTTTCTTACTTTTTCTATCCCATTTCTCTTTCCTTTTGTTGGGAACTATATTGATTCCATTTAAAAAGAAAAAGAAAATTATTTTAGGTCTATTGGATACAAAGCTTAAAAGAAAAATTGACTGCAGTGAGAATTTTGTATGCACAGTTGGAAATACACACTATTTCCCACAATGGAAGAATGGAATGGTAAAGGTGATAGAGTTGGCAGAGATGGCAAAATTGACTGTCTTAATTAAAGAGAAGAATTTATCTAGTTTTGTTTCCATCTGGAAACTGCTCCTGGGCTTTCTGGGCTCAGAAATGGGGGGGGGGATTTAAATTTTGATTTTAGGTTTTGACCACTAGGTTGACTTTGTGGTTATAGAAATAGTCAGAAATAATTAGAAATGTAAAACAAAAGGCTAAGTTGTAACTTTTCTTATACTCTACTGCCCTGAAAAACTTTCGTTATCTTTTTTTTCTTTTTCCTTATCTTTTGTACTTTTACTTTTCCTCTTTATCTTCCTTGACTTTGTTTCTATTTGTATTTTATCGCATGATGAACTTTAATAACACTTTTTTAAAAGAAGAAAAATTCAATGCTTTTTTCCCACTATTGATGGGAAGGTTTCTGGAGCTAATTTGCTTACACGGTGGCTGAGGGCACATATCTGATTTTGACATAGACAGTTGTACAAAATCCTTTCCTGCCTTCTTACCTTCCATTTAAGCCTCAGGAGAAGATAGAAGGAGGAAAAAAGCCAAGGAACGAGCTTTTTCAGGTAAAATAGAACAGAAAGTCAGGGAGATGGCTGTTTTGGAGAAAAGGCATCCAATAAAATACAAAGTAGTCCTCAATTTACAACAGTTCATTTATTGACCGTTCAAAGTTACAGCAACACTAAAAAAAAGCGACTTAAGAACTTTTCCCACACTTATGACCAGCATCCCCCTGGTCACATGATGAAAATTCAGACACTAGACAACTGACTCATATTTATGATGGTTGCAGTGTCCTGGGGTCAAGTGATCCCCTTTCATGAACGTCTGACAAGCAAAGTCAATGGGGAAGTCAGATTCACTTTATAATCCTGTTACTAATTTAACAACTGCAGTGATTCACTTAACAACTGTGGCAAGAAAGGTTGTAAAATGGGGCAAAATTAACTGAATAGCTGTCCCGTTTGGGCTCAATTGTGACTGTCAGTCAAGGATTACCTGTAAAACCGATATTGTTGTCACTTTGCAACTATGAATGAATTTTAAAAAAAAATCTCAAGGACCCTGAGAATATGACTGGTGGGGAGCCTCTTTTATAGAGGAATAAAACTTCCTGGAAACCTGGAAAAAGAAAGTTCAGAATGCTATTTATTCAAGCACAGCTTTTAAAGAAGTCACACGCCTTTTCTTGGCGTTAAACATAAGAAAGAAAATAAAATCTTTAGACTCATAGGAGACTCAACATTATCATTCTGCAGGGTTTTAACTCCCAAAAAAGTGCCAGTTTTGGTCAGTTTTGTACAAGAACATAGCCTGGGAAGTAAAAGGTTAACTATTCCTCTGATGCACAGATCACCCCCCCTTCCAAACTTTCTATTAGGTGCACCAAACTCAAAGATATATATATCTCCATACCAGTATGGTTTGCATGCTCCCTCTGCCACTGCTAATTTCATTTTCAGAGGAGAGATTTGCATTTGAAACACAAGAACAGCACCAGAGCCAAACCCAATAACAGCATGTAAATCGAAGGCAGCTGCAAAATATCCAGCAATCCCCCCCACTCCAGCCCTTCTCTGAATCCCTCCCCCCCCCCGCCTCCCTGGGCATTTTGAGAAGTGGAAATGGCGTGCATTGCTCCCTGCTGCTCTCCCTGTTCTAGCTAGATTTCCTTCTCCTGAGTGCACATTTTACTGAGCACCAAGAGCCAAGGCTAACATTTCCCTTTCGTTCTTCCTTTTTTTTTTTTCCCCCCCCCTTCAAAATTCACAGCAGAACGTTTTCCCCTCTCCGTGCAGTCTAAGAAACATTCAGAATATTTTTCATCCTTCATCAGGCTGCATTTGTTTTTGGAAAGGGAGGTGAGCTGCATTCCCAAGCACATTTTTAATGACACTCCTGAGTCAAAAGGTCTGGACTGACAGTGACCCAAGAGGTGTTTGTGCTTCTCTCAAACTCTTTTCAGTTGATCAGCCAAGAATAAAACTTCAACCAAGTTAGTGTGTTGCTGATTCTCTGCATAAGCTGAACTTCCTCTGCTGGGATGGACAAACCAAGATAATCAAGATAATGGACTGACCAAAGATGTGGAATGGGGGGGGGAGGGAAAATGCAACTTCAATGTAGCCTCACTGATTTCACCGAACCTGGATCCAGTCCAATATGGATACAGGCAGTCCTCAACTTAACGACCACAATGGAGCCCAACAGTTCTATTAAGTGAGACATTTGTTAAGTGAGTTTTGCCTCGTTTTACCACCTTCCTTGCCACCCTTGTTAAGTGAATCACTGCAGTTGTTAAGATAGTAACATAGGTTGTTAAGCGAATCTGGCTTCCCCATTGTCAGAAGGTCATAAAAGGTTGATCTTGGGAAACGGTCATAAATATGAACCAGTTGCCAAGCATCAGATTTTTGATCCCATGATTTATGGGGATGCTGTAAAGGTTGTAATTGTGAAAAACGGTCCTGTCACTTTTTTCAGCCCCGTTGTATCTTTGAATGGTCACTAAATGAACTGTTGTAAGTCGAGGACAACCTGTATTCTGACACTTCCATTTCTGCAAATTTAATTCTAATTTTTAACTGTTAATTTAGCTCCAGGTTAAATAAATAAAGTTTTTCAGTTTCAGATTAACCTTCCTCAGATGTATTAAGCCACAAGTGCCAGTATTTTCATCCACCATAAGAATGTTGGATGAAGATAATACATAGTCCTCAACTTATAACCATAACTGAGCCTGGAATTATGTTGCAGGTCATTGCAGTCGTATGTTGAGGCATCAAGTGACTGGACCCATTCCAACATATTTTTTTGCAGCAGTTGTTAAGCGAGCATTGCAATTGTTGTTGTTGTTAGTTGCGAAGTCGTGTCCGACCCATCGCGACCCCATGGACAATGTTCCTCCAGGCCTTCCTGTCCTCTACCATCTTCTGGAGTCCATTTAAGCTCACGCCTACTGCTTCAATGACTCCATCCAGCCACCTCATTCTCTGTCTCCCCTTCTTCTATTGCCCTCAATCTTTCCCAGCATTAGGCCCTTCTCCAGTGAGTCCTTCCTTCTCATTAGATGGCCAAAGTACTTGAGTTTCAACTTCGGGATCTGGCCTTCTAAAGAGCAGTCGGGGTTGATCTCTTCTAGCACTGACTGGTTTGATCGCCTTGCAGTCCAGGGGACTCAAATACATTTTCCCCCAATGGATGCTTTTTGCCAGAAACCAAGTAAAGACTGGATTGCAAATGGCTGTAATGGCGAGCTGGTTGCTAAGCATCCAAAATGTGATCACATGGGGTGTGTGTGTGTGTGTGTGTGTGTGTGTGTGTGTGTGTGTGTCTGTGTGCAGCCATCAAATTTTGAAAATGGGTGATAAGTAGCTCTGGGGAAATTTGTTATAATTTCAAATGGTTCTAAGGTGAGGACTACTTATAGTAGATATCCTGTAACCTGTTTGGAATGCATCAGGCTGGGAAGAATGAAATAAATAATAATTTATCTCATAATGGAGAACGCCAGCACTTAACTCTGTCATCTGTTCATAAATGTAGACTTAACTATTGTTCAGCCAAACCCAAGTGAAGATAATAGTATCTTGGTCATATGCAGAGAGTTCATTTTGCTCACTACTGAATAATTGAAGGATATCTCTTCCCACGTGTACACACTGAGTTCCTGGGAACATCTCTGCACACATTATCTGCCTCCTGATGTGATTTGCAAAGAGCAGTTACATGGAGGACCCCAAGTAGGCACCCAGGGAGGAGTAGGGTCCACAGAGTTAAGATAACAGATGTGACTACATGATCTGCCCCTTTTTTATATGCATTTCTTGTGTAATATACTGAAAAAAAATGAGCAAGTCTTTAATTGTGAAGTCCCCGACTGGCCATTTTTGACTTATTTTATGGTTGTAGTTGGGAAAACATTCATATGACACCTCATCTGATAGCTGGTCCCATCAACTCTATGGACAAATTTCAAAAAGGGTTTTGATATACATTTTTTTAACAGCTGAAGATCACTATACTGGTTCTCTAAATAGTGCAGATCACTCCTTCTTCCTTTCCTGATATTTAGAAAGCCAGAGGGGTAAAGAGGTTAAAATACCCAAAGACAGATCCAGAATCATGTCACACTTCAATCAAATATACTCACAGTGTTATTTTGGGCCAGTCACTCTCTCTCAGACCAGCAACCCAAAGATAAGACAGTTGGGCGAAGAGAGAGACAGTTATGTTTGTCACCTGAAGATTTTCAAGGAAATATAAACCTTTCCAGATGGCCTTAAAAACCTGGTGCTTCTCCCAACCACTGGAATAGAGTGATGCTAGACCCAGCAAATGTGATTATTTGATTTGATTCATTAAGGCCATTCTATGTATAGAGTATTGTGGTTTTGGAGTGCAGGGTGCTGGAAGTTTTTTGATGCTGGTTTTAGTTTTCTTATTATTGTTGTTCTCTTTGTTATTGTACATAAGATTGGTGGTGGTCTATGTGCTTTAAATAATAAACAAATAACACCTATCAAGCAAATCCATGTTAACGTAAAGTGCAAAGTCATATTCTGACCTATTAGTAGAGTCTATGGATGAGTCTGGAAGGATAAAATATTACTAGCCTGACAAGGTTGATGAAATAAAGAAGAGATTAGCAAATTATACTGAGCTGCCTACATTACACACTCTACACACAGTGGGTACCTCTGTAAATCTGATTACCTACACTTTTAGAAAATGTTTTTCAAACAATTCCATGACCTGGGTTTTTATAAGAGTTGATTATTTAGTACTGTATATTATCAATCATAATGTATTTTCATTAGATATGTGAAACTGGGAAGGAAGGAAGGAAGGAAGGAAGGAAGGAAGGAAGGAAGGAAGGAAGGAAGGAAGGAAGGAAGGAAGGAAGGAAGGAAGGAAGGACTATAAGAGTTCTATCATATATTCAACTGGGAAAGTGTAAACCAGATAGGTTTTTCCGCCTTGCAAGGAAGACCCTTTCATAGGCCCTAATTGAATACAGGTTTTATTCAGTTTGTGGAATGTTAAAAAGGAGCAGATTGAAATTGACCAGCTCTACTTATGTTGCATTTCCCAAATTATCAATGGCCATTTACTTTGCAACATCAGACTTCATGTTTAAACTTCTAACTCCATAGCTGTTCAAGGGGGGAAAGGGCATTCCCCCCTTTTCCCTTAATAGAGATTGATTTAGTGCATGCTTAATGTTTGCATAAATCACTCAACATCTCCAGCTCCCATACAAATTCCGTCAAGAGAGGGGGGAAAGGTTCACATTTCTTCCTGTTTGGAATCAGCTCTTTGACCCAGAAGTATGAACTCAGCTCTGCAAAAGAGATGGATATGTTCCTAATGGCACCTATCTTTCCAAGAAGCTTTCCTTACCTTCTCGTGGACAGGTCCTCAATTAAGTATCTAAGGAATCTCCAGTAGTCTCCAAAATTATGCCCCAAATGCACGGTACTATGCAAAGCTGTATTCCAAGAAGCACCAGAAACACATTCTGGAACAGAACATTCCCAAATTGGCCTCACACTATGCAAAATAACCTGTTTTCTGCTCAATATTCCAAAACTATTGTTTGGTGCTTTACTTTTTATTTGTACCTTTCACCTTATTTTCATATACAGTGGTACCTTGGTCTTCATCATTAACTGGTTCCAGAAGGCACAAAAACAATGAGTACCAAACACTTTTTCCCCATAAAGAATAATGTAGTGAGTCACAAGTCCAACACTGACAAATTCTAGCTTGTGCATTGAGTACTAAACAAACAATAAATACAGGGACAATTTTTTTTGCATCAAAATGTGTTGAGTACCAAATTCGGTGAGATTCAAAGCAGTTGAGTACCAAGATACCACTGTATTATATAACAGATTAAGAATTCATTTCCAGATACATCATACTTCCTTGCCTTGCCTGTGAAGCATGATGGGTCTTGTAGTTAGGCACCTCTGGAGGATGGGTGGTTAAAACAAGGCTGCTTTGAGTTGTTTATTAAAATCTGCAGCTTGCCCGGTGCTTTGAAAAGAATAATAATAATTTTAAAAAACAGTTCAGATGGCACTTCCCCTACTCTACTATGCCTCTTGCAGTTCTGCAATAAAGAATTATGTTATGAAACATTGAAGTTCAACATTTAATATTTTTATTTGTTGGATAGCCTTCATCCTTGTGCTGATGTATAGTGTGCAAACAGTCTTCTATCAAATAAGCTATTTTTCATTATCCTGCTGGGATGTGGCTCAAAGCAGTGGATTATAGGAACTCATTTCCTTTACTGGGGATGGGGGAAGAATATAACATAACTTTCAACAAACTCAAGCACTGTGATGCAGCATGACCCTTCAAACTCTTCAAGCATAGCTGTTAATAGCTTCCTCTCCCAGGACTCAGCTTCAGACCATTCTCTTATCAACTTTGATCCATTAGCAAAAAAAAAAAACCCTTCATTCCTCATAACTCTCCAAAATGATAACAATACATCACTGGAAAACAATCCAGGATCAACACATTGTTAGCTTTTTGATCTCTGCAGTCAAAACTTGTGATTAGTGTTCTGTGCACCCACACAAGCACGCATGCACACACACGTACACGCAACGCACATATACAACACGTGCACACCCAGAGAAACATTAAAAGCCTATTTAAGCTAACTAAAGACATCCCTGCTACATCAGGGTTGAATTGTGGGTGATTTCCTGCAATGCAGCTGTTATAAGTTTATCAAGCTGCGGGTGGCTGTAACCCATAATCATAACCAGATTGTATGGGGGTTGTTGAGTGTGTGTGTGTGTCTGTGTGTGCATTAGAGAGGAAAGTTGTTTGAAGAAAACAGAGCTTGAAGCAGGGAGAAAGAAACCCCAACTGGCCAAGTGTCTCTTATAAAATAACTGAGTCACATGTTAAAGAGCTTGCTCTATTATGTCAGCCGGAATGAAAGATTCCAAATTTTGACATGTGTGTTTACAGGCAAGGGATGAATCTGTCGATTTGACTGCTGATCCATGGACTGAACGCCATTTCCCAGAGCTGTTCTGCTTCACAGCACTTCCATTTCCAAAACAGCTCTGCTCCATCAATGTAAAAAAAAAACAAAAAAACATGAGGCACCAGGAAGGTCTGCTGAAGACAATTTGTTGCCTGAAGAGAAGGTTAAAAGAGAAGGGGGAGGGATAGGACACCACTTATCTCCTGTTTACAACACAGTCCTTTCAGCAGTTCCAAGAAGGTTCCACACGCATTTGCATTATTTAGGTGACCCAGAGAGCACAGATAAACCTCCAAGTGGCCTCAACGATTCTCAGAAAGAGTTCTGATAACCAGATGACTGCAAAGAATATAAATCCTTCCGTCCTCCACCATTCAGTCAGAACTGAAGAAGCTTCTTGGATGAGAAGCAGAAAGTTTTCAAGGAAAAACAAAGTCCAGCTGCCTTTTGAAAAAGCACCTTTGAGACAACCATGATCCGGATGACTGAGAATCTCCATAGACAGGGTTAAAATGATACTCTCTTTTAGACTGGGGCAGTCATGGAATCTTGTTCCAAGTGGAAATGGAAGTGTTTATCACTAGCCCTGATGAAAGCAAACTAGGTGAACACAATCTGTGCAGATTTCACAACCCTACCTCACCTCCTCATTATACTGCAATTTCGTCTGTCTTAGGACATGCCACTTGAGGTGGCCTTCTTATTCTACTGACAGAGTCAGTCCTGAGTAGAAAGCCTAGCTGAAGAACAGCTAGACCTTCCTATGGGGTTGAAATTTTCAGTCAATAGCTTAGATATAAAACATCTTTCTTTAAGGACTTTTCAGAAGATGGAGTGGGGAGTTTCTGGCTCCCTCTTGGAGTTACAAACCAAAAGAGAAAAGAAAAAGAAAGTGATAACCCAAGTTGCTTGCACTCACTCAGACTTGCACATCATATTGACAGTTCCAATGGCTGTAACTGGGGCAACGTAAAGTTATATGAATTTCTTTTCATCTTATGGGCTTTGAAAATGGTAGTAGGAATCTTGACAATTGGAATTCTGCCATCTGTGGGCGGAATCCCTGTCCTTCCTAACTCCTACTAGCTTCAGAAGATAGTAAATGCTCCTTTGAGGGACAAAGTGGTACCTGATACCTTAAAAGTAGTAGTGTAACCTTTCTTGAAGAAGCCATTTCTTGTCTCCCCAATGTTAGATAACTCCTTCACGATCTCTAACTTTCCATTTTTAGGGAAAATGTTAGAAAAGGTGGGAGAACTTCAACTGGAAAGGATTCTGGATGAAGTGAACTATCTGGATCCCTTTCAGTAAGGATTGAGAATCCAAGTACATAACAGGAAAGCATTGGTCACTCTTGTGGATGACCTTTAAAGGGTCCTGGTTGCTGAGAGAGCAACTTTCCTTGTTCTGTTACATTTCTCAGCTACTTCTGATACTATCAATAAAATATCCCCCTAGATCAGAGGTCCCCAATCTTTTGGGCAACAGGTTCTCTGGAGAAAGGTTTTTCCACAGACTGGAGAGCGCATGGTTTTGTGTGCTGCCTGCATCCTGTAAATGGGGCTTCGCTTGTTTATGCAGATTGGTTGCATGCTGCGGCCCGGTACCAGTCCACAGACTGGGGGTTGGGGACCCCTGTCCTAGATTACCTACTAGGGTTGTGGGCACTGTTTTCAATGGTTCCAGTCCTTTGAGTGTGGGCAGTTAGTGATGGAAATATGTAGTTAGTGATGAAGGATATGTAATTGATGGTGGAGGTTAGGAAAACTTCTCATGTAATTTACTGGATTCCCTGAATGGACAGACAGGGAGGAAACTAACCACCAGATTGCAGGAACATGAGGTTAGATGAGGAGACCCAAACTTATTGGTAGCCTCACACTGCAATGAAGAAGGACAGGCGTCCAATTTACAGATACTAAAAGTGTTGGCAGAGCAGGGACAAAAATAGCCAGAAAAATGATTGAAGCCTGTGAAACATACCACTTTTCAGTGAATAGGAGTGCTGATTTACTGCCAGATTATCAAGTACTTAGGAGTTGAGGGTGCAAGGAAACAACAATCAACAACTTCATAGCCAGCCATCAACCCCCTAATTAACAACTAAAAGCTACACACAACCAGGCACCACATAAATACAGTGCATAGAACAGTTCAGTGCACATATTCTGGAGAGAGAGAAGTTCCCTAAGGATGGGCTCCAACACAAGCCCAAAAGCTTGAAAGAATAAAACCTTTGGTCCTGGAGACCAACTCAAATTGGATCCTGAAACATTATTCTGGGATACGTATATTTTCCTTGACTTGCGATATATAGTTGAGCTTGTGGCCTCTTTCATATACGGTGCCTTAGGTCTTAGTGCTTTCCTGTGTACAATATATGAAGCTACTGTTATCTGTTGGTTTGGCTGAGGTACTAACTATATGCTGATGATACACAGCTATACATTTATACTTGAGGTTGAAGTGGAGACCCTATGGAGGTCCTTATGTAATGTCCATAAGCCGTTAAATTTAGTTAGGATGGAACAAATTAAGTTCCAGCAAGATAGAATGGCTATACATGGGTGACTTTTCTCAAGTGTGGATAGGATAGTGATATCCTTAAGGGAACAGATCCACAATTAAGTGTTTTTATGGATTCACCATGCCAGATAGTTGCAGGTATTTCGCCACTTCCTCATTTGAGGAAGAAAAGTCATAAAATGGGGCAAAACTCACTTAACAGATTTCTCACTTAGCAACATAAATTTTGGGCTCAGTTGTGGTTATAGGTTGAGGATTACCTGTGCAATGTTTTATATATCACCTACCTTGGGCTCAAGGCAGATTAGAACCTTAACTTGTTAAGAATTCTCAGAGTTGAAGACACAGCCCATTTAGACTTCCAAATGGTGATACTGCTTCAAAACATCTATTTAATTAATTAATTAATTAATTAATTAATTCATCCATCCATTCCTTCTACATGGCAGACCATCTCAAACATGTGACTGTGGCTAGCAAACAATGATAAAATCAACTTAAACCAAATTACAAACACAATTCAAAAGAAAATTAAATATACATAGCAGCTGAGGAAATTATAATCTGTAGCTGTTCTGATGGACAGGCTACTATCATTAAACAACATAAAATAATAGAGTTGGAAGGGACCTCAGAGGTCTTCTAGTCCAACCCTCTGCTCCAGCAGGAGACCCTGTATCATGTCAAACAAATGAAATGTCCAGTCTCTTCTTAAAAGCCTCCAGTGATGGAGCACCCACAACGTCTGAAGGCAAGCTATTCCATTAGTTGATTGCTCCCACCGTTATGAAATTTCTCCTTAGTTCTAGGTTGCTTCTCTCCTTGGTTAGTTTCCAACCATTGTTTCTTGCCTTGCCTTTTGGTGCTTTGGAAAATTGTTTGATAGGAAATTGTATCATTGGAAACTTGGTTTGGCTTTTATTGTTCTCAGTTAGTTTTATGTGGAAACTTTGTGGCTAGTTTTGCTCTATTAGCCCTTATGCTTGCCAACCCAGCTCTAAAAATAATGATGATAATTAATAGTATTACAATTTTCACATCTGGTTAATTTTGTACCCAGAACAAGGAAAGGGCAAAGCTGTATTCTGCAACAAGACAAAGGCACAGTGGGACGTCTATTAGCAAACAATCCATTCAGTAATCCTGCCCTAGGATAACACCGGCTTTATAACCCTCATCCAGATCATCACCAAGCACATCATTTTTAAATGTGGGATCCAGATGGGAAAAATAACAAGGACCACATCAAAGTTTCTCAAAAAGCATGAGCTGAAGATTTGGAAGCACACGAGGAAATGTGTGGTAAAGAGATAGGTGAAAGTTAGTGTCCTTGTCTTTTTGTGGGAATGCTCAAAGAAAAGACTTCAAGGTTAGCTTTTATAGGCATCAGTCCAAGTACATTTAATTTGGTTTATACCTTCATCCCCAGTGGGGCCGATAAGAAGTTGCCCAAATGTTCTCAGTGCATAAATTACATCCAGATCCCAAGGGCAACATTTCAATTTTAAAAGTAGACTTAGGGTATGGATGTTATTTCAAACTGCAAGTGTAAGTACTCTAGCTTTTTAAGCTTCTTTTCATTGCTTGGATTTCTGCAGGACAAGGAAAGCCAAATTGTCAATATCAATATAAGATAATGAGGTAACACGATTCCAGGGTGGAGCTAGCAGTTTATGCGAAATTGATGCAATTTGTGGAACTGATATTCCTGGACCACCCTGTTTGCTCACTGTACCAGGGCATCCAGGGTGTGTGGGTGTGTAGAAAAAAGTCAAAATGATGATCCAGACTGTGCAATTAAATTCCCACCAGTTTTGTGCATGAATCAATGCCGCATGCACATAAAAGAGACTGGACTTCAACTGGCTAATTGAATTAATTAATTAAATGTGGAAGATTCTCTTGTTTATAGTAGTTTTAAATGTTATCAGCAGAAATACACAACTTTAATATTATATGTTCTGATAACACAGTGCCTGCAACCAAAACCAATCATTCTCCCCTCCAAGGAATCAGAACAACCAGTATGTTAAACAATGTCATTTGTGATTTCCACCCACAGATCCTCATTTGCTACAACAGTAAAGAAATGTTATGTTTATTCTGAAATACATTCCTCCTCCTCCTCTACATGTTGTTGTTAGTTGAGAAGTTGTGTCCGACCCATCGCGACCCCATGGACAATGTTCCTCCAGGCCTTCCTGTCCTCTACCATCTTCTGGAGTCCATTTAAGTTCACGCCTACTGCTTCAGTGACTCCATCCAGCCACCTCATTCTCTGTCGTCCCCTTCTTCTATTGCCCTCAATCTTTCCCAGCATTAGGCTCTTCTCCAGTGAATACTTCCCAGGGCTTTTTTTGTCATAGAATGCCCAGAACGGAGTTCCGGCACCTTTTTTGGATGGAACCTTGTAGGGTAGGCAAGGCGGGTTGTATGACGTGTGTGAATTCTGGCACCTTTTTTTTTTTTACAAAAAAAGCACTGGTCCTTTCTTCTCATTAGGTGGCCAAAGTATTTGAGTTTCAACTTCAGGATCTGGCCTTCTAAAGAGCAGTCAGGGTTGATCTCCTCTAGGACTGACCTACATACAGTAGGACCTGGATAAGACCTGGATATCTGAGAAACTACTTGTCTCCAAGTGTTTCTGCCCACCCAATAGCTTCTAGCAGAGTGGGTGCACTCCAGATCCTTTAAGCCTTGTCATCTTGTGAAACATAGGAAGCATGCCTTCTCTGACACAGCCTCTACTCTGTAGAATAGCATCCCCTGAGAAATAAGGACAGTGGCCTCTCTCCTAGAGTTCCATAAAGCTTTCAAAACCTGGCATTCCTGGAAAAATTGAGATTGATGTTATTATTTATCCATGTTTTGTTTTGTGGATGTTGTTCTCTATTAGATCATTTTAGTCTGGGTTGTCCAACTGGTGTAATGTTTTAATGTTTAATTGTTTTTTTTTCTAGTTTTGTGTACTGTCCAGTGTTCATAGGACTTGGAAGGAAGGAAGGAAGGAAGGAAGGAAGGAAGGAAGGAAGGAAGGAAGGAAGGAAGGAAGGAAGGAAGGAAGGAAGGAAGGAAGGAAGGAAGGAAGGAAGGAAGGAAGGAAGGCATAGGTGAGGAATAGATGTACAAATGTCTTTTCATTGCTTCAACTATATGTAGCATCTTTGGCTTCATGAGTGTCCACAAGGAAGAGAAGTGATGTCACATTTGTGACAGATGTGACTGATACAAATTAAATAATTCACTTCAACATTAAATAATTCATTTCAATTAAATAATTCATTCATATGATATCATCAGAACTGATACTGAGCACCTATGCTTGACTTCCCACCCTTCGTTTAATTCCAAGAATATTCAAAGTATCTCAGAATGTTCAGATCGGGCCATTCCAGAGGAAAGTGAAACGTACAGATCATTGCAGGACAGGTTTCAGCAGTGTTACAGAAGAAATTGATACAAAAGGTGAAATAGACAATGTGTAATTGATGGAAATGGGAAAAGCTTGGAGAGCAATCATAGAGATATGAATTAAGGTGTGGGAAGCATGTCTTATTCCCACTGTGAAATGCTAGAGGCTTGCATAATACACTCCCAGGACATGGGTCATCTGAATGATTTTGTGAAGGACTTCATATCATCCCAGGGTTTACTAAGTCAGAGGGACCGACATGCAAAGTGTTTTATAAGCTGTGTGCGTTTAGTGTTTTAAGCCAGAGAACTAAAGCCCTGCTTTCTTCTAACTAAAGCAGGAACCAGCAAAACTAATTTTCGCTAGCAACTGAAGCCCAGCTGTATTTGCATCTGGCCTTCAAAGTGGGAAATTTTTAAAATCAAATCATGTACCATGGAACTAAGGAGATGCTAAGTACTTCTCTTGAGCAGCTTTTCTAAAAGCTAAAGTAGATGGAAGATAAGCTCCCTTGCCTCAGGCCACTATTGTAATACAGGACAGAAAAAGTTTACAAGAAATAAAACATTTCTAGGGTTCTCTTGACATTTTCCTATGGACAAAGCAAAGAATCTCAGATGATAAACTCAACCTTCTGACTCTATCAAGATAGGTTTTGGCTTGTCATAACCTGACATAGGTCAGGGGGTCTCCAACAGAGATCTGGGAGGGGACATTACAGATTATGGGATCCTGTTCATAGCACATTTGTATTTGTGACTTGGTTGTTAGGAAGATTAGATTTTACTCATTTCTTGGAGTTTGCATTCATCACAGTTTCAGAGAGCAGAGTGTTTTAGTCCTCTCTAGAGATGCTGGGATTGATCTCCAGATCTTCCACTTTTAAGGAAGAGATGAGCATTATTTTTTTAAAAAAATCTTCTGTCACCCTGTCCAAATCAAGCCTGCATGTCTCTAGTTTTGCTTTTCTCGATGTTGATGGTTTTACTCGCAGAATCTTGGGAAATGCAGCTTAAGAGATTAAGAATTCGAGCAGTGATTTCTGCTGTTTGGGAAGTGTCCTATTCAAACATTTTTCAAGTAAAAAAAAAGTACAAATAAATAAGGATTATGGGTTAACATCATTTTCCCCAGCAGACAGAAATGTTAGAAAGAAGAGAATTGTCCATAATGATGGTTATCGACAATACAAGTCTTATGGTCAAGACGATTGCAAGAAAGAACCTTGAATTTCTCCAGCCCCTTCAGACCACATCTGCCATCATTTCTGTCTGCTGACCAGTTCAGGCACCAATTATGGAAAATATCTGCACAGAGCCAAAATACCCCAAGTAGTCACTATCATGTCTTAATTACTTTCAGTATGTTTTGTGTGTCCACAAAGACATGGCTTTGGACACAGAAAAGCAGATATATTCAATAACTAAACAACTGGATATAACAGCTGTTTTATCTCTTCCTTGCATTTTCCCTCACTGGAGATCCTTTAATTCAGTTACTTCAGCCCTGTCTTTAGATGAAGCCTTTATGTTTATTTTGTTGGTATGCTCCTTACTTATTACCAACCAGGCAGTAGTGTTTTTTTTAATCCTATATCTTCCAATTTCTCTGTTGTGGGTACTATATCATTTACTGGAAACCCCTTGTTCTTATTCTTTCATCTCAGAGAAGAAATCCACAACAGCTGCAAATTTCATGTTTGCAAGAGATAAGGCAAAGCTTGCAGGTCATCAGTTGTGAGAAGATTGCACAAGAGAGAGAACGGTGCCATAAAATTAAGCAAAGTAGAGCCCATGTTGGATTAATGAACAATAGACTGCCATACTAAATCATATCCAGAGACCACATGTCATCTCTAAACTATAAGGAACACTCTCAAGTTTTCAAAAGCCAACACAAAGACATACAGAAAAGCAGCAAAGTGAAATGGAGAAGCTGATATGATCCCCAGTTTGCCTGTATCAAAAGTCTTGGTGCTCTGTTGACCTCCTTAATTGCTCTAGAAGCAATTTCTGTGCCTCCCACTCCTCCACCAGATATTAGGGAAGAAAAAGAGAAACCAGGCTATAGGAATAGCAATGTAATTTGCTCTTCTCTCGCTCACACTTTTGCAAATCTGTCTAGCAGTAGAGCATAAAATATTGCATGATAAATAACACATCATCAATTCTGTTCTGGTGTACTGTGAACATCATCTGATGCATGTTGTTGAATCAATTAAGCATATACATTGCTACAATATTCAGTGTATATTTTGTATGAACATATCTATGCAAACAACAGTATCTGAAAGATTTAAAATCTGTTAGAGGAATGCCTGATTGTTCAACTAAATGTGTCCTCATCTAACCATCCTTTTCCATGACCATCTTTCCTTTTCTTGATCCTGCTGCTCCTTTAGAAATTTTAGTTGTTGGTTTGATTTGTTTTGTGACTTCTCACAATGATCTGATTGTATATCTCTTGCTATCAAGCACAGGAAATCAGGAGTCCAGGCAGTGGAATATATTCAAATGAATATAGGTTTATTGTATTCTAATGTTCTCTGCAAGAATCTGAACTACTAACTGTCAAAGCAAAATGGCGGTAGATAAGAGTCAAGGTGGGCTGGACTTAGATCTCTTGTGGGAACAAAGGAACTTGAGACTTATGATGTGTTTGACCCTTCCTTCAGGTTCAGTCTGGTCATTTCCTACACTTGTTTTTTTTCTAACCTTTCACAACCTTTTGGGTCATTTTTCAATAGCTTGGCAAACAAAAACATGATGAATCAAGGGTGATGGGTTTATAGATGGCCTTTTTTACCTGAGTTGGATAGCTAGGGGAAATAGTCTCTGGAAAGATTGAGCAGTTATTTTTTAAAAATTACATTTTTTTGAAGAGCTCAGTGCTTGTCTTGTTGAAACTGTTTTGATTAGCAGCTCCTCAATTAGTATAGTAGTCCTTGTCCTGCCTTGTTCTGCTAAACCGCCTCACTTAATGATCATT
>NW_015388126.1:48963-56650 GCF_001527695.2 Protobothrops mucrosquamatus
CTTGAAGGTCATCTAGTCCAACCCCCTGCTCAGGCAGGAAACCCTATACCATTTCGGACAAATGGCTGTCCAGTCTCTTCTTAAAAACTTCCAGTGTTGGAGCATTCACCGCTTCTGGAGGCAGGTTGTTCCACTGGTTAATTGTTCTAACTGTCAGGAAGTTTCTCCTTAGTTCTAGGTTGCTTCTCTCCTTGATCAGCTTCCATCCATTGCTTCTTGTCCTGCCTTCAGGCGCTTTGGAGAATAGCTTGACTCCCTCTTCTTTGTGGCAGCCCCTGAGATATTGGAACACTGCTATCATGTCACCCCTCATCCTTCTCTTCATTAAACTAGACATACCCAATTCCGACAACCGTTCCTTATATGTTTTAGCCTCCAGTCCCCTAATCATCTTTGTTGCTCTTCTCTGTACTCTTTCTAGAGTCTCAGCATCTTTTTTACATCGTGGTGACCAAAACTGGATGCCGTATTCCAAGTGTGGCCTTACCAAGGCATTGTAAAGTGGTATTAATACTACACATGGTCTTGATTCTATCCCTCTGTTAATGCAGCCCAGCACTGTGTTGGCCTTTTTGGCAGCTGCAGCACACTGCTGGCTCATATTTAAATGATTGTCCACTAGGACTCCGAGGTCCCTCTCACAGTTACTACTATTGAGCACGGTGCCACCTATTTCAACTTATGAGAGTGATGAAAAAGTAATTTTATGACCAATCTGTTTGTAAAGCAAAATAAAGCTAAAGGAAGGTCATAAATACAGCCATAGTTTCAATTAATGACCAAGTTGCCATCCCAATTGTAACCAAATGAAGACGACCTGGTTTTTTTTTTTAAAAAAAAAAAATCAAGCTGGCAACTGCAAGCAAAGTTTCAAAGCCACACCCTTTTTATATGCCTCAGTCAGGTGACACACATCAAAATGGAGAAGAGTTTTAACTGAATGATTGCAATAATTTTTAAAAGCTTCTTCCTGCTGCACCTTTATGACCAACTTTCACTTTGAAGCAGAAGCTGTAACTTGGCCCTTCAAGAAGGCAAGGTGCTAAGCTAGGCAAGAACTTCAGCAAGAAAGAACAGATGCAGCCAAACAATGATTGTACTCAGATACATGAAAATCATGTGTTACCGAGCATGCCCTCAAGCTGCCATAAGACTTCAGCTGCAAGGACTGATGCTATGTGCTTTTCATTTCCAGGGGCTGCTCCATTTAAACATTTTCATATAATTACAGTTAAATTGACAGTCCCAGTGCGGGGGCATATTATATAGTGTTTGGGATGTTTCTTGTACAGCTAGCAATTTTGGAAATGACAGTAATTCATACTGTCTATCTTAGTGGCATCATGGCTTAAAAAAAATGAAACTAGCTCGTTCATTCATTTGGCTGTGCCTAAATATAGCTCTTCAGTTCTTAAAATAACACTCCGATCACCATACAGTATTTGATCTCTCTCTCTCTCTCTCTCTCTCTCTCTCTCTCTCTGTTCTTCCCTCCACCCCCTATATATGAAGATGGTCAACTAAATGGATTAATAAGATCCAAGGATCAGTTTCATAGGAAATTGCAGGAAAGGAACTTATTATTCGTTCCTGCATAGAGAGAAATCATCTATCACAGTGGTTCTCAACCTTTTTAATGCCGCGACCCCAACCGGTCGTAAGTTGAGGACTAAACCGGTCGTAAGTCGAGGACTAAACCGGTCGTAAGCCGAGGACTAAACCGGTCATAAGCCGAGGACTACCCAACCGGTCGTAAGTCGAGGACTTTCCCTGCCTGGGAGCGCCACGCATGCGTGGTTCCGCCCCCTGCGCCGGCCGAGGCGTAGCTGGCAAGCAGCAGAGACGGAGCAGGCCGACCACCAGCTGGCCCAGCCCAAGGGAGGTAAGGCACCCGCCGGAAAAGGAGGAAAAAATGGCGGACAAAAAAAATAGTGGACAAAAAAAATGGCGGACAGCCTTGCTTGGCGACCCCCATGAAATTGTCGATCGACCCCAAATGGGGTCCTGACCCACAGGTTGAGAACCACTGATCTATCATAAGGTCAAACCAGATGGGACAGTGAATAGTTATTTTCTCAGCATTATCAATTACTTTTCAGAGAAGCCTCAAACAAATAGGGACAACAGGAAAAATGGGAGAAAGGAATTTTGATTAGAAAATGATGATATAATTATTATTTATCTGGTTCCCATCAAGTTCAGGTATTTTCTATGTGACAGTTATATGGTTTCCAAAGAGGACCACTGAGCTCTTCCTGGACACTTCAGCTTTTCATCTTCATCCATGGAGGCCCTCGTCTTCAGCAATATTGTAGAGTTTCACTCTGGATCAATTTTGTTTTAGCGGTGAATAAAACACTAGATTCTTTGGAGAGTGCATTTCAGAAGCATGTTGCAGGTATGCAAAAGTCTACAAGAAGTGTGGTCATCTTATTTTCACGAAGGGCTTACAAACAGGGTCAGAAACTATGTAATTGAAAAAGCACAGGTTCAATGTCATGTGTGAATGCAGCTACAGTTTAACTGTCTGAGAACAGCTGGCAACTGAGAATGCCCTGAAAAATCACAGTCTCTGCTCAGCTAAGAATATTACAAAGTGCTGGCTAAAGAACTTCAAGAACTCGATTGCTCTCTTCAAGATTCTATTTATTAAGCACCTAACTAAACCAATAGACTAAAAGGATGGTATGTCTATCTAGAGTTATTTCTCTACATTAAATTTTCAACCAAACAGAATGTTGGGGAAACATTATATATATATATCTGTATAAAAATACAGGTAGTCCTCAGCTTATGACCACAATTGAGCCCAAAATGTATGTTGCTAAGTGAGAAATTTATTAAGTGAGTTTTGCCCCATTTTACGACTTTTCTTGCCACATTTGTTAAGCGAATCACTGCAATTGTTAAGTAACATGGTGGTTAAGCGAATCTGGTTTCTCCATTGCCTTTGCTTGTCAGAAGGTCACAAAAGGGATTCACATGACCCCGGGACACTGCAATCGTCATAAATATGAATCAGTTGTCAAACATCCGATTGTTAATCACATGACCATGGGTCATAAGTGTGAAAAATGGTCTTAAGCAACTTTTTTCAGTGTCACTGCAACTTCGAATGGTCCCTAAACAAACTATTGTAAGTTGAGGACTACTATACTCTCCACCATTTAGTCTATTCACCAAGGACTAAATGTGGTGTGGCTAGAGAAGCCACCGAATCAAAACAAATGATGGTGTTCAAAAGTAGACTGGACTGGCTGGGAACTACAGAGGAAAAAATGAATCCTCCAATACATCACAACTGGGCTGCTGCTCAGGGTG
This sequence comes from Protobothrops mucrosquamatus, assembly GCF_001527695.2. Classification (NCBI taxonomy): domain Eukaryota; kingdom Metazoa; phylum Chordata; class Lepidosauria; order Squamata; family Viperidae; genus Protobothrops; species Protobothrops mucrosquamatus. The sequence continues at coordinate 52,285 of NW_015388126.1, forward strand.
CTGCTGACTCCTCCATGCTAAGCCTCCCTCTGGCTTTCCTTCTGGTCATGTGACCCAGAATGGAGCCTAAACAACCTATTTGTATACACAGACAAATCTAGACACAAACAAGGGGACAGCAAAGCAATGTAACACATATGCATGCATCTTGATTAGTCCCTGGGAAGAAAGTGCACAGAGGCACAAAGATGCAACACATTACCTTATGACACAGCTGGTAAGCAGATGGCAATAATTGCAGAAGCCAGATTGTCTGTGATTTCCTTTCCTTTCCAGTCCAATGGTATGTAGAAATAAATTATGTAAAGAGGTATTAACCCTTTGTATGTAACCCTTTGCTCCATGATAAGCCTTTTCCCTCCTCCCGCCTGGTCATGTGACTTGGGATAGAAAATATACAGCGCCATGTTCTTCCCAATACAGAGGTACAAACACAAGGGTTGAGAAAGATGCATCACACATTATGCAGAAGAAAACACACACTTCCTATGGTCCTTGCTGGCAAAGAGATTGGAAAGAATTTCAGAAATTATAAGTAGATTATTTTCAGCTTTTTCCTTAAAATATGTTGAATTAACTCGGCTTCTTTGCATTTCCCAGGAATTAACACTGACAGAAATTTTGTGGTCTAATTTTGTGAGGGGGAAATAATTCAAGGTTAGTGGAACTTCTTTCATAGCATAGTTTTTTATTGCAACCTCCAATAGCATGAAGGAGTTTTTATTTAAGTGAATTATGATACCTAGTGAATGGGAGTAATGTACATAATGTATATTAATCCAGATTGAAATCCCCATTCAGCCTAGAAGTTCACCCACTTCCTACATTTCAGAAGAATTTGTTCTGATGATAAAATAGGATAATCTGCCATTGATCAGTCCTGACATCTTTAGAGAAAGATGCTTGTCATTTTTCTGCCTAAAATGGCACAATCTTAGAAATTGTTAGAACAGTTGCGTTAGCTTTTCTGTTCAAGAGTTTAATGACGGAAAAATTACATGCATGTGTGTGTTAATCTCACAGGGATGTCTAGAAGCGCATATTTCCAATTGCCAATCAGGGTTGATAGGGGAGGGGGGGAGTTAATACTGTGTGTTTTTGTCATTCCTAGAAAGCCTGTAAAACTATCTCAACTAAGCGTGGGTGAGAATTTCATCTAACATATTGTTTTTATACTGTCAGATAAATACATAAGCTCACATAAGGTGGTTATAGCTATATGTCTGAACATCATCCTGAAGGACTGAAGAGACACCCTACTGCAACACCCTCATCTATTGCAGTCATGATTTGGTAAGATTTGAATTTGTGGTCTAGTGTTTCCACAGGACATTCCACATGTTTTGGCAGCCTCCATCTCTCCATCTCCCAGCATCCCGGGAGGATATTATCAGTGGTTTGGTGGTTTCGCCAAAGAAAGCTGAAGGTTTCATTCCCCAGTTTCTTGGCTAAGTGGTCAAACCACGACATTTTCAGAAAGCAGCATGGCTTACAAGCATACTGTAACCGCACTAGTGTTTTCTATTTTTCACAATGTGCAAATATATGAAATTTGCATCTAGACATGGGGCTTTCTGCCATAAATTAGAAGCAGGTTTCTTTGAAAAATCCCTTCTGTGTCCTTTCATCTATTGACTGAGTATCAAAATTCAAACAGGCCATGTATGATGCAGTTTTACTAGCTATGCCTTCCTTCTTCAGTTGCCTTGATTGGTGCTGTCCCAAATAGAATTTGGGAGAAAAGAAGTTCCCTTCAAGTTCTTTTGCCTGGCCAATTCGGCACTGCTTTCTTTTCAGTGTTTCATGGGCCATCAAAGAAGGCATTTTTACATTTTGCTGCACTTATTAGCTGGGTACTACACTCCCCCCCTCCAGAAGATACAAATTTCAGTGGGCAGAGCAGTTACAGTATACAAACAGGGCAGGGTTATGTCTTGCTGTTTTGTGTAGTAATTTCTGGAGTTCTTTTAATTATATAAACTGCATTTTAAGGCTTAGAAAAAAGAATAGGAAAAAGTGGCCCTAGTTTGGGGCAATTTTCAGGAGTCTCCTGAGGAACCACAGAGACCCCAGGACACTAGACTGACTATTACTATAGCAGGGATCAAGGTTTGAAATAATATTGATTAAAGATTATTGTGATTTTTGTACAATTAGGATCCAGAAGCATGATGGTTATCAGCCTATAGCTGCCCTCAGCTGGTACAAATAGTCCTTGACTTACAAGCAGTTATTCAGCATTATCACTTGTTACTTACAATTAGTCATTCTACATTTATCACTTGTTGCTTGTATGTACACTGTGAGCTTATGCACCGGAGACAAATTCCTTGTGTGTCTAACCACACTTGGCTAATAAAGAACTATTCTATTCTATTCTATTCTATTCTATTCTATTCTATTCTATTCTATTCCATTCCATTCCATTCTATTCTCAGACCTACCATGGGGCTACTTATGATCCAGATTCAAAGTTCCAATGGTTGGTCCCCACCAGTCATGTGACCAAACTTCAGGCACTCAGCAACAAGGCTGCTTTTACAGCTGTTTCCAGCTTTCAGTGACCACATTTTACAGCAAGCTGACTTCCAGTTTTCAGCAAAACCATGCTCATAGCAAACGATTGCTTCACCTCTGACATTTGCTAAATGACTAATGAAAAAAAGATTGTAAAATTGGGTCTGGCACATGAATGGCCTAAATTTACAACTGTCACAACTTATGAACATGATGGGTAGGATCCATTATGATCATCATTTGAAAATTTCCTGTATTCCCTGTATTTCAAGCAGAACACATGAGTATCTCTCTCTCTCTCCCTCCCTCCCTCCCTCCTCCATGAACCCAGTGAAATATGTATATAGGACTACAGGTTATATGATCCACTGAATTCATTCTGAATTGAGCCCAATCCTAGCCACAGGGAATTTAAACCTCCAAAAGAAATGTTTGATTGCTAAGTCCGTGGTCCAAGGGAACCCACTCATTTCTTTTACAACCATTTTCCTCCTCTTCCAAAATGGAGATATAAACCTGAGAAAATAAATGTCTCTAATGGCAGTGCTGACAAAAAGCTACCTACACCTTCTTAAATCAGATGCCCTGACAATATTTATGCTTAGACATTCTGTATATACACACGTATTACCTTGCCCGCTTTACAAGTGGCTTCTTGACAGTAATGTGAAACGAAAGTAAAGGCAGGATTTTCTCTGTGTGTGTTTCAATAAAGCATTCTGTCACCTGCAATTTTATATTTTAGTTCACTTTTGGTCTTCCTAAAAACATTTTGCAAATTGTTATTGAGTAAAAATAAAGTATTCCTTTCTCAGAAAATGAGCTGCCTGAGTTGAGAAACTGGATTACAAAATATACTCATGGTTCATATTTTAACAGAAAACTTCAATATTCAGTAAATTTGGATGTTAACCAAAACATGATCAGGCTGATCAGGCCTTGAAAGCATTAATGTGCAAAGGGCCAAATTAAGGCCAACTGATGCCATAAGCAAAACCCAACAATGTTGTCCCTTGTCAGAAGAAAAACTCTCACACCATGAGATGGAAATAAATGTGATATCTGATAACACCTTTAAACAATTGTTAAAATTTAGTTGCTCATCATGGAAAAGAAAACTTTTTTTAATTATGCAGAGTTAACAGATTGAACATTGTCTTTAACAATGCAGATTTAACAATGCAAGTGAAACATGGCATATAAGAACAATAAAAAAAACATTTGCCTAAAGTTGAGTACTTTAACATGGCAGTGAAAGAGTTAAAGGCACGATAGCCAGAGGAAAAAATCTCCCACTTCTTTTGGTATTCTGATTATGTTTATTTGGCTTAAAGGTTAATCCAGAAGTGGTGGGCAGGGACACCTGTCATGTTTAAGGTTGTTTTTTTTATACAATTTGAGTAAGAACATCTGCAGAGCAGGAATGTCCATATGTGCAAAGCTTGCAAAAACAAGGTGCGACTGCCATCTTGTTTGTTTTAATCTTCCTTCCCAAGGTAGCCCTCCTCAGAGCCAAGTTTATCACCCCATCCATTCCAGTGGGGCACCCCATAGAATGCCTTACAAACATAAAATAACAGAATTACAGAGTTGGAAGGCACTTTGGAAGTCTTCTAGTTCAACCCCCTGGTCAAGCAGGAAATCCTATACCATTTCAGACAAATGATTGTCTAATCTCTTCTTAAAAACTTCCAGTCATGGAGCACCCACAACCTCTGAAGGCAAGCTGTTCCACTGATTAATTGTTCTGTTAGGACATTTCTCCTTAGTTCTAGGTTGGTTCTCTCTTTAGTTTCCATCCATTGCTTCTTGTCCTACCTTTAGGTGCTTTTGAAAACAGGTTGACCCC
>NW_015388126.1:56785-57791 GCF_001527695.2 Protobothrops mucrosquamatus
AAATTAATTATATCATTTCATAAATCTCTATAAAAAATCATTTAGAACCCTTAATAAGGTTTACCACTTCAATTACTTAATTATCATTCAATTATTTTCAGTTATTACAGCATTATTATATTTATAATAATCTTCCTTTTAATAAAAATTATTCCTTTAATTAATTCTTCAATACCCAAAATCTTTACCATTTCAACAAAAAAAAAAAGAAGAAAAAGAAAAAATTCCCACTTCCATAAAATTAACAAGTAAATTCTGTCGTTTCATCAAACTACACCTATAAAAAATCATTTTAAACCCTTAATAAGGTTTACAACTTCAATCTTAGTTATCCTTCAATTATTTAAGCATTAACAATAAGTCCACCTCCAAACAAATTCAATTATTACAGCATAATCATATTATAATAGTCTTCCTCAGAAAAAGAAACACATTTAAAACATTTTTAACCCACCATATTTTGTCATATTTATATCTAACTTTAGCTAAGAATAAATCCACCTCCTTCAACCATTATTAAATCAAAAAAAAAAAAAAAGAAAAAAGAGAAAAAGAAAAAGAAAAAAGAGAGCCTTTAGGACCTAAATTCCCGCTCTTTTAATTAAGTCAAACAAATTCAATTATTACAACATTATCATAATTGTACTTCCTTAGTCATTAAATCAGAAAAAAAACCTTTAAACCATTTTTAACCCATCCAATAACATTTAATGTCATATTTATATCTAACTCGGGGTTTCTTTCTAAGCCAGGTTGATATTAAGGCATTTCGACTATGAAACCTCAAAGTTTGATTACAAAACTTAATCACTTCAAGCTGAACAAAATTCTCTCCCCTTTCTGCCAATATAATCTGAATATCAATCTTTGTTGTATTTAACAATTGAAATAAGTCCAAGTAATTTTGTGTAAAATTAGTTTGCTTAATAGTTACCACATTTAGTCCCAGTATAAGTTCACAATTAAGTTGCTCTGGCTCTTGAAATTGTATATCTTGATATATAAA
>NW_015388126.1:58765-113313 GCF_001527695.2 Protobothrops mucrosquamatus
CACCAGACATTGGTGGCATGTTTGGAGAAGGTTTCATATCTCCAGTTTTATTTTCTGAAGATTCTGATTTTAGAGGAGGGACATCTGTTGTCTCTTAAATTCACCCTTGCAATATCTCGCCAGTGGCTACAGAACTGCAACTTTCAACATTTCAGCTCCAAATGGAAATGTTTAACTGCTGAAGAAAGTGACAGACATTGGATACCATTCTTCTCAATTCAGCATAGTTCCTGCCCTCATCAAGGGAAATTGGGTCTTAATATTTTATTATATATCCAGATTGGACTGGGGCCAGGTTTGGGATAGGTTTGGTGAAATCAGTGAGGTTTCACTATTCATGTGTTCTCATTTATTGTAGGGTTATTCCAGGGTTTTATTCTAGGGTCTCTAATTTTGTTTGCAGAATCAACTACAGATAGCTCTCAACTTACAGCCATTCATTTAGTGACCGTTCGAACTTACAACAGCACTGAAAAATTGACTTATGACCGTTTTTCGCATTTACAACCATTGCAGCATCCCTGTGGTCATGTGATCCAAATTAGGATGCTTGGCAATTGGCATGTACACATGACGGTTGCAGTGTCCCGGGATCATGTGATCCCCTTTTGCGACTTTCTGACAAGCAAAGTCCATGGGCAAGCCAGATTCACTTAACTGTCATATTACTAACTTAGCAACTGCAGTGATTCACTTAACAACTGTGGTAAGAAAGGTCTAAACTGGGGCAAAACTCACTTAACAACTTCCTTCCGTAGCAGTGGAAATTTTGGGCTCAGTTGTGGCTGTAAGTCGAGGACTGCCTGTATCCATATAGGACTGGATCCAGGCTTCGGCAAAATCATTGAGGCTACATTATTCATGTGTTCTCATTTATTACAGAAATTTTGGATAACTCATCATTATCTTGTAATTAAGAAAAGCCAGGAGTTGGTTGGAAGGGATATAGAGGCTCTACATATTGTATAACTTTCCAATTCCTTATGAAAGCAAAAGGAATTTAAACAAATTCAGTAGCGAATTTATTCTGCCTTGCCAATGTCTTAATTTGCTCGCCTAAATAATAATAATAATAAAAATAATACTGCTGACCCCAATGGACTTATTTTCCAAATTAAATGGTTTTCAAGATTAAGGTTAACTGTTAAATAAAATTCCCAAACACTGGTGGGGGGGCGCTGGGAGAGAGACATGGTTTCAGTTGCAAGAGGTCCCTGAGACAACATAGCTGCACTTTGACCTTTAGTAACTCATTCCAGATTTGGAATCTTTCCACATTCACATAGTTTATGTTAAGTCATCCAAGGAACTTGACACATCAATAGCACAATTACATTGGGGAAAATCCACCGAGATTGACTCTTTTTGCTGGGTCAAAGTTTGTATCGAAACCAGAACAATTAGGGTTGGAGATGTTAGAGTAGACAAAAGTTCCCTAAAATATGGTATATTTCAGGGATCAGGGTGATAGCAGATTAAGTTTCTTTTCCTCACCAAGTTTTTGCAGCTCAAACTTTTGACACTTTGTGATTTGGCCATTATAAATCACTGACATGGACACATATACATACACCTTCATTTTGTCATTCCTAAGTCTGTATCGTTTCTATGCCAGGCTGAAGCTTGAGAGAAATGGCTTTTCCTGATGCTGACATTTTAATACTGAAAACATACCTGCTTAATTTGGGTGATTCTCACTTATTTATTCCATATTAAAAGTTCTCTCTGCAAAAAAAAACACAAAAAAAACAAACCAGGAGGAATAGGGCTATAGTGGAGTAAATAGGGAAAATTCATTCTTCATCTCTTGGATAATTTTCTTGGTCAATAAATGAGCCTCCACGCTCTAAGTCAAAATTCAGGAGCAAAATTGTGACCTGGGAAACTTTTCTTACTCTTTTTTTTTTTAATAGAAATTTTTATTAATTTTTCAATTAAAACAACAAATACAAATGATGCCTCTATATACACCAACAAACAATAAAAATACTCAAAACATTTTCGGATACACTCGGCAGTCCCCGCCTTTTTAATAAGTTTTAAAATACACTCTTTTTAATAAGTTTTAAAAAGATGAGCTAAGTTTATGAGGCGATTAAGGCACCCAATTAAAAAGAAACTCACTGGTGCCACCAAAATGGACTTACAAAAATGAATAACAGAATAATAAGAGTCGGAAAGGACACTGGAGGTCTTTTAGTCCAACCCACTGCTCAAGCAGGAGACCCTATACCAGGGGTAGGCAACCTTGGCTCTTTTATGACTCATGGACTTCGACTCCCAGAATTCCTGAGCCAGCCATGCTGGCTCAGGAATTCTGGGAGTTGAAGTTCATGAGTCATAAAAGAGCCAAGGTTGCCTACCCCTGCCCTATACCATTTCAGACAAATGGTTCTTAAAAACATTCTGTATTGGAGCACTCACAACTTTTGGAGACAAGTCATTCCATTGATTAAATATTAGAACAATTTAACTGACAGCAAATAGCACTCCTTACTAGCACTGATGATGTTACCTACTTTGTGTAATGAAATGTCTGCGAGAAAACAAGCAAGCTCAGAGAACACCAAGGACCCCTCTGTTCTCACTATAAGGAAATCAGTTCTAGGTGGCTTCTCTCCATGATTAGTTTCCATCCATTGCTTCTTGTCCTGCCTTCAGGTGCTTTGGAAAAAGATATTCTCAATCATCACAATTTGGGACCTGCAGAGTTTCAGCCTGATCAAAGGTAAGTCTTCTTAGTCCCTTGCATCCTTATACTCCTTGCTAGAGCTGTGCTTGTTCCTCTGCAATACAGGCCATTCTTTTGAACCTGGGACCCACCAGATGTGCTTTGTATCTAAACCACCAGGCCACAGATGCCTGAAGTTGAAGCCAAGCACATCTCACTTGGGGAACAATTGATGTAGCTGAAATCAGGAGTAGCAGTGGTAGCTTAAGTCAATAGCAGCAGAGGAAAGGAAAAGACAATCATTGTTAGCCCAGGAGCCCAGGATGTAGACTATCCTCTGTTTCTTTTTTCTTTTGTAGAAGCATCTCAACATCTGCTGTGCAAAATTATATCTAGTATGATGGACAAGTAGTCAACTGATAATCAGCTGTATTCCATGTAGGCAGGCAAATAGCAATGGCTACTAATGGTTATTTCTTCCAATATGGCTCAACCCTGCTTCCTCCATAACAATATTATGTAGGCAGGAGAAATGTTTGATGCTGGCAACATCTGCAAAACTGCATTATATCCACCTAATTTGCAAAAATAAAGGGTCAATTTCTTAGCTAAGGATTCTTTAGTTTCTAACTACTGCCCCCCTCTTCTTCTTGTGCTTCTGATTTTACTGGGATGACTAAATCTCTAAGCTATGTCAGCAGTAAACAGAATTAATTTACCTCCTGGTTCTTCGAAACAGCTGCTGACAGCTGTGCTATAATCAACTGGGCATCTTTGCTGGGCTTCCAGCAACGAGTTCACTTCTCCCCCCCCCCCTTGTAGCTCTCTCTACATCCCAATAATGCTGCATAATTTAGATTTATGCCGTTGCAGTGAATGTTGACAAGTAACCAAGACACAGAAGCTGAGCAGCTTGGAAGAGCTGTCTTATGTAGTCAAAAAGCATAGACTGAGGTGCTATCAATACATGAAGGATATCCAGCTCTCTGGAAAAAGCTCTTAAGCTGGGAAAGGTAGAAGGAAAGAGAGTATAGCACCAACAACAAGGTGAACGGACTCCGTTACTGGCAATGAATGCATTGTTGGGAGACCCGAAAGACAGATCATTGTAGGGAAAATCTGTATGGTTGCCAGAAGTCAAAAACAACAGCATATAATCAAGTTTTAAAAAAATCTGTACCTCTCCTTTTCATCTAATACAGATTGAATCAGTTAATGTCCTGGACAGGGTGATAGACTGAATGAGGGCCAATAAACTGAAACTCAAACCAGACAAGATATAGATACTACTGTATTATTGGATGATGCATTTCTGTCCTGGAGGGATCTGCGCTTATCCTAAAGCACGGGTGTCAAACTCGCCATGTCATGTGACGTGCCAGCAATGGGGTGGGCGCAGCTTCGGTATGATGAAACCGGCCGCTGGCCAGCAGTTTGACGCTCCTGCCCTAAAGGAACAGGTTTGCAAGTTGAGAGATGCTCCCACATCCATCACTGTCATTAAGCCCAGGTGTGACCTTGGTAGCACAGAGTACTTTTTATCAGTTTCAGTTGATTTACCAACTGCGACCTTGTCTGGAGAGATAGCCTTGCAATAGTTATTCACGGTCTGGTAATTTTCCAGTTAGATTACTGCAATGTGCTGTATATTGGGTTGTCTTTGAAAACACTCCAGAAACTTCAGTTAGTTCAAAACAGAGTAGCTAGACTGTTCACTGAGACTGGCTGATATGAACATTTCACCATTTATACTGGCTGTCCGTCCCTTTCCAGACTCAGTTCACAGTGTTAGTTTTGACTTTTAAAGCTCTAATTGGTTTAGGACTAAGTTACTCGAAGAAACACCTTTTCCTATACTGTATGTACTTACCTGGACTTGTGTTAGTTTTAACCTTTAAAATTCTAAACCAGGAGTGGGCAATTACTTTTCCCAAGGCGCCTAATGAGAAACTGAGACCGTTGAGGAGAGGTGACCAAATAGGGCCGTGAAGGTGTGTAGGCATGCAGTCGCCTTCAAAATAAAAGCAATCCATGTGGGCTAGACAGGGACAGCCAAAGGACCGGATGTGGTCCACAGGCCGCAAAATGCCCAGATCTGCCCTAAACAGCTTAGGACCAAATGACTTGAAGGAGCACCTTCTCCCATACTGTATGTACCAGTCCTTTCACCAAAGGATGTGAGATGGACCTCTATAAGGGGGAGACCTTTTTGTGTAGTGATAGCATCTCATTTGTGGAATTCCCTCCTCAGAGTGGCTTGTTACTCACATTAGCATCATTTCGTGGCCAGGTCAAGATCTATTTGCCCTGGCTTCTTAACTGATTTTTATTTGTATTTTAATTCATATTATTTTTAGCTTTTGAATAACTGTCTTTCAGCTGCCTAGTTTTCAAGTTTTTATTTTGCGTTTTATTGTACATATTTTTATTCAAAAAATGTAACTTTTAATGTATTTATTATAAACCATCCAGAAAGCTTTGGCTATTGGGCAATTTAAACATTTTCCTCCATAAAATAAATAAACCCAGCTTTAGGGGGAAATTTTCTGTCCTCCTTTGTATCTGATTCTCTCCTCCCTCTCATCGTTATTTACAATTTTGTATCTTTCCTGTTGTGGACTGTGTTTATTGATTTGTTTTGTCATAAGCCATCTGGAAAACCTGGGAGTCAAAGTGAAACAGACGTATTTTCAAATAAATGCAGAACATAAATATTGAGCTTAATTCTGGATAAAACTGGGTCCCAAAACTTTTCAACCTTTCTAGAGCATCCACATGCAAATATATTCAAAGGAAAAATCTCCTTATGTTACCTGGAGCTTATACTGAGGTACATAAATGAGGAATTGTAGCCTTTATTCATTTGTGGCTCTTTGAATGGGATTGCATTTGTCCTGACAGTGAAACCCATTGAACTCAAAGGAACATTTACAGGATGGGGCTGTGAAGAAGGAAAGGAAGCACAATAATCACACAAAAACATCACAAGAGAGACTTCATTTTAAAACCACATAAAATGGCAATGATTTATTTGATTAATTTGTACAAACAACCATCTAAAAACAACTGCTGTAAGGAAATAAAAAGTCCCCAAAACATTTATTTGTTTTCACCAGCAGCTGTTAATAAATATTTTATTAAATAAAGAAACAACAATGTTTTCAAATGAGAGACGTTTTTTTTTTTTTGTTTTGTCGGTTGCTTGGTTGGTTTTGTTTTTTCCAAATGTGACTGAGAAAAGAAATACAGAGGTTGAAATAAATAATATTTTTTTTTTGGCTTTTGTGAAAACTATTTACAAAAACATGTACAAAGAATGGAACTTAAAACAGAAATTAACCAAAAAAAAGGCCATTTATTTATAAAGGTTGGGAAGAGAAACGACCCTAGGAATATTATTCCCCTAATACACATAAAGAGGCTGAACTCATTCGTGAAGGTTTTCTTCCAGAATATTTACCAACATAATCTGGAAAAGAAGGCACTACAGATCACCCATATATTATATACATACTCATTCATAAGGCAGTCTCCCCGAAGCTGGTGTCCTACAATGCTCAGGATTGACATGATGGTCAGGAATCCTGCTTTTGTTGTCCCAACACAGCCTGAAGGTAACAGGCTCAGGAAGACCACATTTTTCTTTTTACCTAGTATAGCATTAAATAGAGTTCCCTGAACGAGGTACACCAAACCCTAGAACAGTGATGGCGAACCTTTTAGAAACCGAGTGCCCAAAAACTGGCCCCGCCCCCGCTCCATCCCCCCTGCCTGCCCCCGCTCTGCCTCCCCATCCCCCGCCCCGCCTGCCCACAGGACCACTCATCGCCTCCAGGGCCCACCGCAGATTGCCCAGGCAGCCCAGCAGCGCTATGGCAGCCACACCCTCTGCCCGCGCCTTGCAGCATCAACTGCATGATGGGGTGTGAGGGCAGAGTCTTGACTACGCTGCCTGGCTGCCATGTCCTTGGCTGTGCTGCTCCGTGTGGGCCATGCTCGAGGGTGAGTCTCCTCCAGGGGGGCTGCTGGAGAGGAGGGGGTCGCGGGGGGAGGCAAGGCTGGGGCAACGGCACGTGTGCCCACAGAGAGGGCTCCGAGTGCCGCCTCTGGCACCCGTGCCATAGGTTTGCCACCACTGCCCTAGAAAGACATATGAAGCTGGTGTAAGCATCTATATAAAAATATGCTAGGATTATCACCTCCTGGCTTCATCAGCAGGTGAAGGGCAATTAATTTGATCCAAAAATAAATTTCACTGGGAGAAAAGATAAGGATTAGAACCAGCTCTAATTTGAGGGATGCTTGAAAATCACTCTGGTCTCTTTACTTTCCCATTGGGCTCTATCTCCACAATCTACCTATATGAAACTGGCCAGTAAACTGACCAGTAAACTGACCAGTAAGAAAGTCCACTTTTGGCCTTTTCCATCTAGCAGCCACCCAGTCTAGAACATTCCCAAGCATGATTTCATAGATAGCAAGGCAATGTCAATCAATATGGTTTGTTCCTAGCTTCCTATATATATGATCATGTAGAAGTTAGCTTCCATGGTTCAGAGTCTTTGGTAGACCCATCCTCCTCCTATTTTAAAAACCAGCAATTCACCATGTGGTAACAAATCCTAGAAATTTTACTTAGGCACTGTGTGATAAAATACTTTCTGTGTACTACTGCAGCAAATTAACTTCATTAGGCAGCCTTATTAGCAGTAAGAAGGGGAGAAACATCTCTCTAATATTCAGGGAGACCAGAAACAAAAATACAGCTAGTCCTCAACTTATGACTGCTCTCTTAGCAACCACTGGAAGTCATGACAGATTCCAAAAAAGCTATGCCGGCTGGAGAATTCTGGGAGTTGAAGTCCACACAATCTTCAAGTTGCCAAGACTGAGAATCACTGGTATAAGGCATGCGCAGGTTGCACTGGTTTCTATTCTTTGGGCAGTATATAATGAGGTAAAATTTAAGGTTGATAAATTACCATCATAATTCTATGAGATATATATAAGATTTTAAAACCAAGTAAAGACCCACAAAATGTGGACACCAAGGTCTTAACTACCCTATTGGCTGGATGCTTGCAAAAAATCTTACTAGATATAATTCATCCTTCCCAGTTGGGTCTTATCAAAAATTTTCAGGCATCAGATAATTTGCATATATTAAGTAGCATACTGCATATAGCCGAGGATAAAACGGATTCTGCTGCCTTAATATCTTTAGATGCGGAAAAAGCCTTTGAATTTTTTTAAAGCAAGTAATGATTAGATATGGCTTTCCATGGGACTCTGTTCAGTGATTGAGAGTTATTATCTGCAACCTTGCAGTTATAACAAATTGAATGGCTTCAATCACTTTTCAGCCACAACATCCTTTTTGGACTACCAAAGCTTTAGCTGATGGTATATTACACTTGCTGCTTGAAATTCAATACTTTTTTAGCTCAGCTCTTTTAGCCTTCCTATGTAGGTTCTTATCTTGGTATCTTCTCCTATGAAATTTTCCTGAATGGTCAAAATTCTTTTTGAGACAACATACAGCCCAGCTGAAAATCATATCGCCGTACCTGGACATCCTCAAGCTAATTGGAAGAGCAATAACATTCTCAGGTTTTGGAAACAATTCTGCTTGATGATAGAACCTGAATTATTTACCTTGCTATAAAATTATTGATTAATGTTTGTTCTACATAACAGACCCAACCTCTATCCTTGTACTTTTCTCCCAACCGCTCTCTCCAATGAATAATCTGCACAATCTATGCAGAAATAGGTAACACATGGATCTACAGATGTTGAATTCCAGCTTCTGAGCCACAATGACTAATAATGAAACATGAGACTTACAATTCAGTAGCATCTGGAAATCACAAAATGCTTACCACTGTTCAACAGAGTAGCAATTCCATGTCATTTAGCATTGTGGAAATATTGACAAGCTGTCCACCTCTTCATCCAGATTAGTCTGACCAACGTGGCTTAAGAATGTAGCCTTTTAATTCAACAGCTATTATTGTATTAACTTTTTACACCTTTCTGCTCCCTTCCCATTTCAGATCAGACGAAGATTTAAATTAGCATTGCCAAAACAGAAAGGGAGAAGGCACTTTTCAGAAACAAAAGATCTCTATACTGGCTGAATGCATTGTTCCTGCACACTCTTCTGAATATTTAGACTTTTCTCTTGCCTATCAAATTGGATTAAAGCATAGGAAAAGAAGAAATGTTGTCAGAAAAAAGTGATTAAAATATTATTAGATTAAATCTGCATATTTGCTACTCTGATTTGGGAAATAGATTGTCAAATTTTATTGTCAGTATTCTAGTTAATGTTATCGTCAGCCCTGTTTTCTCAAATAGTGGAAGCTTAATTGTGCAGTTCTATGAATTACATTAAATACAGCCAACTGCAACTCAAATCTGTATGCCGTTTATCTTGCTGTCTCTCTGCTTGTATGGAACACTATGCATGGCCATACAAGGATATTATGTACAGCCCTGATTCTTGGATTTGTAATGCTGTCTGCTCACTTTGAAGGGGGAAACAGGAGATCCAGCTGCAGAAATTACAGTATATACATAATGCTCAGTGACTGGAATCACTGCAAAAGTTTTATAGCTGCCTTGGCAGGGAATATCTCAAACATATAAGGCCATGGAATTGTTTTAAAAAAAAGTCATAATTCACATCTTCCTAGTAATATGGTCAAAATAGCCAGTGGATTCACTTAAATTCATTCATATGTTTTAATTCATATGGTGCATTTCTTTAGGAAGAAGTTCTATAAACCTGCACGTAGCGCTCATGGACATGTTCCACATTCATATACACCTCAAATAGCTTTCTTATTAAAAAAAAAAGAAAAGAAAAGTAAGGAAGAAAAGAGGTCTGTTTTCTTGACAAGGCACTTGCAATGGAAAAAAATCTGTTCCTAAAATTCATCCTTATTTTCATCATAAGAACAAGATGCTTTCATGCAATCTAACGCCAACTTTACTCAAAGCAGCACTTGCATCTCAAAAATCATGTTCTTCCTAAGATAGTTTTCTTTTTCTTTTTTTCCTCTTTTTTTTTTTTTACAACTCTCTATTTTATAAAAACAATTCAGTCTGCACATTTTGAAATAGCTTTCCTGACTAGGCTGTTAATGGCAGCCACAGGCTCGTACCACCATGTTTCTGTATTTCTTCAAAATGACATTGGAGCTGTCATCGAAGTAGAGGACGGAAATGGAGTTGAGTTGTGTTGGGGCACAGCAAGGTTTCGGCACGGTATCGGGGTTTATAAAGTGAACCTGGAGGCAAATAAGTTATGAGACATCAGGATGTTTACAAGAATTGAAGCTGAATATTAACCACAAATACAACACAACAGCATCAGATGGGCTACCAGAGAGATTGAAGGAATCCAGGAAACCATTCGATGACAGGAAAGACACTGAAAATGATTCACTCCTTGCTGCCATCTAGTGATCATTGGAATTTTGCAGCCTGGAATATGGCTCTCAAGAAATGGACTATGGCAGAGGTCCCCAACCTTATGGGCACCAGGGACCAGTTCCATGGAGAGAGGGGTTTCCACGGACCAGAGGGTGCATGGTTTTGTGTGCTGCCTGCATCTCGCGGATGGGGCTTTGCTTGTTTGTGCAGCCTGGTTGCTGGTATGCCACGGACCGGTACTGGTCCATGGACCGGGGGTTGGGGACCCCTGGACTATGGTTCTTTTCCCCTCCATATCTGCTTCCTGTTTCTGCTACACTGACGTTACAACCACTGCCACTTATACCAATTTCTTGAAAGACCTGCTTTTCTACAAGTTTGGTGATCACTGTGCAAGAATTAAACAAGGCATTTTTGAACTATGAATTGAACAAGCTCTGTGGATACTAGACATTGAAAGGAACAGGGCTTGCGAATAAAGTTACCACCAAGTTCTATCAGAACTGGAGCCAGGAGATCTGACACCTTGACTTCTGTACTGAGAAGACTATAATTCCTGGGTTTAGAAGAAACAGGTCTTACAGAAGATCAACAAGAGTTGTTACATGAGGAAGTCATGAAAGGGCAGTGAGCAAGAATAAAGGCTGGGTAAATAAAAGGATAAAAGGTGAATGTTTAGGGATAATATTATTTGCAATACTCTGTGTGTGTGTGTGTGTGTGTGTGTGTGTGTGCTGTGGGTATGTGGTGCATGCATACAACTCACCCTCCCACACACACACACTATCATTAATGCAGCTCTTACAGCCATAGAAAGCATTTGTCTCTGTGGATTTGACAGTTCTTTAGATATTCTTCCTATCCTCGGGAACTGGTGATATGAAGAAATTATTTGAATGAATACAATAATATTTCTCTTCCCCTTTTTCCTCCTTTCTCTCCTCCTCTCTCTTGTGGAGTATCCAAAAGATACAGCACTGGATTTCTCAAATATCTGAATTATTTTCTTAGTAGTTTTCAAATTCTCATTCTTGGTGAAAATATAGTTAAAAAGGTAAAAGTGTACTTAATGCACTTTTATTCACTTCCATTTTTATACTAATTTATAAATACACATAGACACATGTTAATTGGTTGAACGCCATACTCTTCCACCCTGTCAATGCTTCCTCCCATTATGCAACTAGAACATCCAGTTTTGGCACCTATTATTACCAACACTTGATTTCCTCTGACTGCATGGCAACTTTGGGTGTTGCCCAAAGAAGACAGTTTACCACCATCAAAGTAGCTGAACTAGCTATTCCTGAACTGTCAATGTAGCTGCGAGTTCTTTACTCATAGTGTCAATTAATAATTAGATCTAGTTTATAATCTTGGAGTAACCCAATATCCTCTCCCAGGTATGGAATTTTAGCTCCTGATAATCTGTGATGATGGAAAATATTGCTCAAAATTTTCTTATGTGAGGTTTTTTTGAGGAAATATGAGAGGTATATTGCTATGAAAAAAAATGTGTCTACTGGATATGTTTGCTTAGCATGATTAAAAGCAATGATCTTATATATACATATTAACAGGATGGGGGGAAGAGAGGACAGAAACTGCCATCCTATCTAAAAATGGTAAATTGTGGATACATGATTTAAACTTGATGATGTTACCTAGTTTGGTAATGAAAGGTCTGCAAGCAAACACTAAGCTCAGAGACCACCAAGGACTTCCCAGAGTTCACCAAATACCATCCAACCTGATATCAGACAAATTACCAGATTGAAGATACAAGAAATGTAGTGTGCAGTTAATGATTATTTTACTTTCCTGAAATCCATATAGTTCAACTCTCTTATAATTTTTTTTTTAATGGAATGACACTGATCAGGCTACAGAACTGTTGCGAAAGACTTTTAAGAGAAACTTACCAGTGTTTGTACAATAGCATGATTTGTTGCATTCATGTAAGAGTTCAATGGAAAAGCACATTCTCCTTCGCAGTAATAAGCAGCATAACCTTCTGGAGCGATGATCCAGTCCTGGGTTAGGTGAGGCAGAGAGATGGAGAGCACTTAATAAAGCTATCCGATAAACAACATCATTTTTTTCAAAAAAAATAAATAAATCTTGAAATGCATCTGCATACATATAGGACATTCACTAAAATGGGGATTTATAACTGAATTGGTTAGATAATATTGTTTTTATTTTAATTT
Source organism: Protobothrops mucrosquamatus (assembly GCF_001527695.2). NCBI lineage: Eukaryota > Metazoa > Chordata > Lepidosauria > Squamata > Viperidae > Protobothrops > Protobothrops mucrosquamatus. The sequence continues at coordinate 71,087 of NW_015388126.1, forward strand.
GTTTCTGTAGATTTCCCCCCCCCCCCATGTTTCTTTTTTAAAAGTTGCAATAAAAGAATGATGACAAAAAGGATGGGGGTTAGGAGAGGTTTACTTTAGCTCAAAACAGTTTAGGGATTATCAAGGGCTAAATTAATGTCTCTGGTCTGTGCTATCATCTAAAGATCAAAGAGAGGGTTAACAAAGTTTAACCTTCATTTCCTGCCACAGACACATTAATTTATCCCTAGCCCAGTGATGGCGAACCTTTTAGAGACCGAGTGCCCAAACTGCAACCCAAAACCCACTTATGTATCGTCGGGTGCTGGGTGGGCGTGACCCATTTGGTGGGCGTAGCCCATTTGGTGGCGTGCCTTTGGTGGTAACGGCAGATTGGATAGGACTAAAAAGTTCAATCAATGAATTCCAACTTTGCGAGATCTTTTTTTTTTCCCGCAAGAAGTTGAAATTGATTGATTGATTGAACCTTTTTTTTTTTTTTTTGCACACAGCGGCGGAGGCCTAAAGTGAAAAGGTTTTATAAAACCCAGCTGAAGGCCTAGGACTGGGGCAACGGTGCGCGTGCCCACAGAGAGGGCTCTGCGTGCCACCTGTGGCACGCGTGCCATAGGTTCTCCACCACGGCCTTAGATCCACTTCAAGGGTATCAACTCCAATGCGGTTGCTGTGGATATTTTTTCATTTCCCCTAAAGCAGTGTTTCTCAATCGCTGTAACTTTAATTGCTTCCCCTAATGCTGAAACGGGGAATTCTGGGAGTTGAAGTCCACACCTCTTAAAGTTGCTGAGGTGAAGAAAAATTGGATTAGAATGACTTTTTTTACTTTTGATTTTTTTTTTAAAAAAAATATATTATTAGATTTGTATTCACTCCTTATAGTGGTTAAGGTACCAGGCTAGAAACTGGGAGACCGTGAGTTCTAGTTCGCTCTTAGGCATGAGAGCCACCTGGTTGTCTTTGAGCCAATCCTTCTCTCTCAGCCTTACCCATTAAAGATGGCTTTAAAATTACTGGTTCTTTTGGTTTATATAGAAATGAAACATTTTGACGGACATGGTTCAGGAACAGAGCCTTCTCTGCCATCACCCCTGCCCTTGGGAATACTCTCACCCCCCCCAGGAGCAAGGCATCCCCTCCCCAGCATGGCATTTCAAAAGAATTTGAAGACTGGGCTCTGCCGACTCGCTTGGGTCTCCCAGAGGAACACACAACTTTGGTGTTCTTCAAAGACACCGACTGAGAATCTCCACAGACACACAACTTTGGTGTTGAACAGTGCCTAGAAGGCCCTTCCTCTGCCTTTCTAACTTTAATTATTTTACTCATGTTTAAACTGCCTCCTTTTGGAATATAACATACATGGTTTTTAATGTTTTAATTGTACACCACTCACAGTGGCTCTGCGAGTGGGATGGGTGACCTTCAAATCGGATATAGAAAATAAAAATAAAATATATAAATAAATTAGTGGATCTGAATATTCTATAGGCAAAGAACACCTGCCCTTGAATTATCTGCAAGTAACCTGGAGATCTGTATGATCTTACCTGCCGAAACAGGTTTTTTGCTTTTTTTTACAAGTGGACATAATAAGAAAATGAGGTCACAGTATTCACATTACCCACTTGAGAATAAGTAGACTGAAGCGCACCATGGATCTCTAATTCCAAGTATAAAAGTAGAATTACCTGCCAGCCAAGATCCCTGAAACTGACATAGAGTTCATGTTTCTTGCAAGCTTGCCTTTGGTCACTGCTGCTGTTTTCTGAGTTGGAGAGCATTGGGCAGAAAAAGAAGGGAAAGCAACGTGAGACCAACTGTCTCACAGCAACCAGTCTGGCAATTATAATAAGGCACAGGCTAGCTGAGGTGATGTAGTTACATTCATTAATGACTTTTTTAAAAAATATTTTTTTTCTAAAATAATGACAATATCTATAAACAGTGCAATAAAATTCCATGCTACCCTATAAGGGTATGTGTATCTCTCAGCCTAACCCACCTCCCAGGATTATTATTATAGGGAAAACAGAAGGAGGAAGGAGTATTAGGTATGTTCACCATCTTGAGTTATTTACAAAAATAATAAAGGAGGGATATATAAAGAATGTAGACTCTTTACACCGCAGCATAAGTGCAAATCCTAAATCCAATAACATCTTTCTTCCTTCCTTCCCTCCCAAAGCACAAAATGGTGGCCAATCATGAAGCAGCCATGCACTAAAAACCAAAATTGGTACAGTTCCTCTCCGGAAGTAAGACTGGGTACATATTCTATACATTTTTCCCATAATACAGAGATTGTCTATATTATGACTGCAACTACTGTGTGACAATAAAAATTCAGTCCGTTGGTGTCCTTCCAAGTGTCCTGCCTGAGGAGCCCAACAGTATGTACTGCTTAGCATGGATTGTTACTCCATCTAGGAGAGTAGCTTTCAGATGAAATGTTGGGAGTAAGATACTTTTTTCTTTTCTAGTAAAACACTCAAAGCAACATCTCTATTTTGTCCTGAACTCAGATTTAGAATGATCAAAATGGCCATTCTGAGCTAAGAATGGTCTACAGACTCCAATTGTGCACTGCAATCCATGAAGTTTGATAACCAGTTGGTTGCAGAGAAGCATTCTTGAAGACTTCTCAACCACTAAGTATCTTGACAGCAGAGAAAGCAAGGCTCAGAAAAACAATTTAGGAAGGAGAGAAAATCACCAGAAAGAGTTTCATTTTCTTAGCTTAATCCCCAATGTTAATTTTATAGAAATCACACACCTAATGTTTGCGTACCTCCGAGATTCGACACTCGAAAAGATTCTTGATTTTTAGGTGCCTTCGAACGGTTTTGATTCCGCTGTTTACCTCCTGTAGAACGGATACTTCGAAGGTGTATTTCGGTAGCTTTGAAAAAGGCCACTGTAAATGGCTGCTTGTTTTGTGGGCCATGCCTTCCAATAAGACCAGCAAACTTCGGATTGATGCTTTGTCCTAAGTGGAAAGAGAAAGAAGAGGAAAGAGACAAATTAGTTTTACAAATGAATATTTCCCAGTTATGCCAGCAATAATAGAAGCCTCCAATATGTAGGAAGATAGTCCATGCATGATGGCACAGTGGTTAGAATACAATACTACAAGCTAACTCTACACACAGCCAGGATGGGGCTCATCCTTCCATCCTTCCAAGGCTGGTAAAATAAGGACCCAGATTGTTCGGGGGCAATATGCTGACATTGTAAACCACTGAGAGTCTGCTGTAAAGCACTATGCAGGGTTATGTAAGTCTAAGTGTTATTTCTATTAAACATGTAAATTAATGCAAGACGTTTCATACAAGAAATGGCTCAATTTTTTTTTTTAAAAAAAACCCATTTTCTATTTTGAAATTTGCCATTCCTGAAGCAATTACCTCTATTGAAAGCCATGTTATTCCAGATCAACTTCAATATTATTTTCTCCTATTCTTTGGTTTCTTTAAAAAAACAAGTGGGGGAAGGGACGTTTCTTGAGTTCAACTATTTATAATTTAATGTGCTCCTGTTAAAAAAAAGAGCCATAAAACTAAGCCCAACAGAACACTAAATTTTCTTTGAAAGTTATTAGCTTAAAATAAAAATGTCCTAAAATAAAAGCTGGTGTGTTTCCAGAAAACATCCATTTGAGAGATAGAAAGAAACAGCTTTTTCTTATTAAAAGACATCCCAATAAATTTTTTAGTCTTATGTAAACAAATATGATATTGTGGACTACTGCAACAGTCTTTACATGGGGCTACTTTGAAATTCACTTTAACGTTGCAGTTGACTCAGAATAAAGTGGCCCATTTGCTGGTTAGAGCATCTACATTACAAATATGGTTCTGGGTACAATTCACACTGCAGGCTTCATCCTATGAAGCCCTTTGGAGCTTAGCTCTAAGTATTATTGGGATCTATCCAATATGAGTATCCCAGAAGATGTTGCTAATGGTGGTCCATTTTGGGGAAGTAAGGTTGAGGTCTGGAGATATGTGATGGCCCCTGTCTAGTAGCCTTCCAGAGATTGGTGAAACTGGAGTGTATTGAGGGACTTGGGATTTATTGAAAATCAAACAGGCCTCTTAAGTCTATCTTAGTAGTCAGGCAAGCTGATGTGGGTCAGGATACACGAATGCTCTAAATGCTTTAAGATCTAGCCCCCAAGTTAGTAGTGCTAGGGATCCTATTAGTTGTTTGTGAAAACTTCCAAAATCCCACCATCATTTAACTGACCAGGATGGAAAACGAGAGAACACACTGATTTTTCAGAGGAAATTTATTCATACCATTTCCAAATAATACCAGCATCCAATGGATTTCTGAAGCACGCAGTGGTCATCAGAAATATGGTCATTTTTTAGCTCCCTAGCATACCCATGTAGTCAATAATGCATATATAAATAATATTTTTTCAATTCAGCTGCATAGTAATGCTGGACCAAATCATTCATTCTTAAATATTGGAGGTATCGATTTGTTTTCTTTCTTAAACAGTATTTTATAGATAAATTAAGAAATAGATTTTATGTAATTTAATGAATCTTTTTAAGTCAGTGGTCCCCAACCTTTGCAGCTTGGCGGCGCAGCTGTGGGAGAGGGGAACTGGGCCGCACGAGTGGTGGGCTGGCGCACATGCGTGCATGCCAGCTTGTCACTTGTGCAGCTGCATGCACAAGTGCGCACTGGCCTGCCTCTCAGGCAGCCCGGTTCCAAATAGGCCACGGCCCAGTAGTGAGCCATGGGTTGGGGATCCCTGTTTAAGTTAAAAAAAAAAAAAGCTCACATTCCTATCTATACTAACTCCCTGTCTTGGGTTCTAATCTCATTATAGTGAAAGTTCCTTCCCTGTCACTCTGATGGGTTCTCATGGAGACTTTAGAGAAGAATATAGTTGTATTAATTCTAAAGCAATACCCTTCATTCAGATGAAATGATGCAAATATGTTTTAGACACTATGGTTCTAAGTCTACATTCACCGAACATTTCCTTAGCTCTGGAGGCCAATAAATTGAAAGGGATTTACTGCCAAGCATGTATGTCTAGAGTCAAGCTGCAGAAGAGTTTTCTTCAACTTGCCACTATAATGAGACAAACAGGATATGAACGAGTATGTAAGAAATCAAGTTAACTTTACAAAGTAAGCTGTTGCTCCAATATAATGTCAGGAAGGAAAGCATTCACAGACTTAGAAGATAACAGAATGCCCGAGGCTAATGAATTACTTTAGCCTTTTTTACATTGCTTCACTTTAGCCAAACTTTCCAAGAGTAAAAAAAAAGCCCTCTAAAATTCCCTCCTTCTTTTCTCTTTCTTTCTTTCTTTCTTTCTTTCTTTCTTTCTTTCTTTCTTTCTTTCTTTCTTTCTTTCTTTCTTTCTTTCTTTCTTCCTTCCTTCCTTCCTTCCTTCCTTTTCTTTCCTTCCTTCCTTCTTTTCTTTCTTTCCTTCCTTCCTTCCTTCCTTCCTTCCTTTCTTTCTCTTTTTTCTTTCTTTCTGCTACCTTTGTTGGATTTAACTATCAAAGAATAGAAATTGTCATCTATATATTACTAAAAATTTCATGTCTATAACCTAACCTGGGTGAAACAGTGCATCATAGGGCAATAATTTTTGAACCAATTTACCTCAATTGGGCTAACTTAAGAATGTGTCCAAAATCCAGGACACATGACTCCCATGGAATTGAAATTTGGAAAAATTATGGTAGCTTCAGTGCTGGGGTATTGCCATCCAGAGGTTCAACAGACCAGTCCCATCCTAGCTTTCTGGAGGCTGTGTAGATCAATCCCACCAATGGCTGCCAGAAGTCATTCTTACTCTCACTGATTTTTCTGCCCTTGGTCATTCTGTTTCTCTGTTTAAGTAAGGAAATATCTCTGATATTTAGGTCACGGGTTGTCTACTTAAGGGTCCTCAATCTTGGCAACTTTAAGACTTGTGGACTTCAACTCCCAGAATTCTGGGAGTTGGCTGAAAAATTCTGGGACTTGAAGTCCACAAGTCTTAAAGTTGCCAAGGTTGAGGATTCCTGGTCTACTTACTATTGAATGTGAACTTATGTTTCAGTTAGAACTTCAAAATCCCTTCAAAACCATCCCACCTAGACTCAAATTTCCATGGGGTAGATGAAATGGCCAATGCCCACATATACTTTTCTTACATTAACAAATTTAGCTTGTTCTTCTTAGTCTTCATTCAGTAAGGAGGAAGATGTCTGATTCTGGTAGTTTCTTTGTATTGCCAGAGGCAAAAACAAAACAAGAAAGTACTTGATCTAAAGGTAAAATGACTTCCAGGTGCACATAATAAACTGTGCCAATGGAAGCCAGTGGAAAGTCTAAACTAGGGCTTGAAAAGCTTTTTGGGAGAGGTGAAGGAGAATAACCTGAAGCTAAATCTAATCAAGGACCTTGTCTTCCTTTTTATGAATCCTAATCCAGATATTGGTTGGACAGAGGATACCTTTGAATAAAGGACCACCTTCCCTACCAAGGGGACACATGAAAGTGACACCATCTCTAAATACAACTGGTCATTATCCCAAGCACAAACTGTAAAAGATTTGCCAAAATGTTATTTTATGATACTCACCATCTATACTCTCCACTGATAGCTGCAGGCCAAGATTGTGCTGCGGGTTTACCACCCAATGATTACTAGTTGCTGTAATATCAAATACCAGCCAACCTTCTTCTTCAGCCCAAATTATACGCGTATCAAGTAAGAACAAATCTGAATCCCTAGACACAAAATAAAAGGAAAATGGGAGAGAAGATCTTTCAAAATTGCTAGAATTTTGTGTGTGTGGAGAGCTGACAGTCCAAGTTTGAGACCTAAGCACCATGCAACGAGTGAGCTCCCGTTCCTTGCTCCAGCTCCTGCCCACCTAGCAGTTTGAAAGCATGCAAATGCAGGTAGATTAATAGGTACCACTTTGGTGGGATGGTAACAGCTTCCTCTGCACCTTTGGTATATAGCTATGCTGGCCACATGACCACGGAAATAGTCTCCCTCGGTTAAGACACGGAGATGAGCACTGTGTCCAAGAGTTGAACACGACAGGGAAACCTGTACATGCACACACACATACATACATACATACCCATATTTTAAACAACAAACATGTTTAGATCACAATATGTGGTGCAGTGTAAAGAATTTTGCTTAAAATACAATTTTCAATGAACTGGAACCATAATGCAGGAAATGTAATTAACAATTTGTCTAAATGTAACACTAAGAACAATTTATTGATTCTAGTTAGTATGAGTCCCTCCCCTCCAATATTTTCAGTTGGAAAGCACCACCCAAAAATAAAAACAAAAACTCTACCAATCTAGGGCAGTGGCAATTCTTTTTCAATTCAACGTTTCCTAGAAAATCGTTTCATTTCCTGCAAGGACTTGAAAAATAGAGAGTGAATTATAGGCAGGCATCCAACGTGCAAAGCAATCCACAACCTGTTGGCTGGAACATTCTTTGCAATTCCCAGAAGACCTGCTGACAGTGCCTCTAAAATCTGGCAAATTTCCACCAAGTATTTGCAGCATACTTTTCTGCTCTTTTTAGATTGGAACAAGGATAAATATTATCAATTAAGCCTTAACTATGATTGTATTTTTAAAAAATCCAAGTCCCAAAGAAAAGAAATGGAACATCTCAGCCTCGTCCACTATAGTCCTTAGTACCCCAAACTAAAAGTAAATAACAAATAATTTCTAGAATTCCATGTAGAAGCTGCTAAAGCTATTATTTCACCATAAACTCCGGTGACCATCTTCTATAACAGAAGAATCTTCCAGGTAGTTTTGAGATGCAGTTCTTCTTAAGGCAGTTATATATGACGAAAGTTTCACTAAAACTTCGTACAGGTAATCCTTGACTTACAACCATTCGAAGTTACAACTGCATGAAAAAGTGACTTATGACCAGTTCTCACACTTATGACCACTGCTTCCTACCCACAGTCACATGATCAATTTTTTGTCAACTGGCATGTCTCTATGCCAATTGCAGCAACCCGGGGTTGTGTGATCACCCCTTGCAACCTTCCCAGATGACTTCCAGCAAGCAAAGTCAGTGGGGGAAGCTAGATTTGTTTAACTATCACACAAGTCACTTAACAGCAGTGATTTGCTTACAACTGTGGCAAAAAGCTTGTAAAATTGGCCATGATTCATTAACAACAGCCTTGCTAGCAATGGAAATTTTGGTCCCGACTGTGGTCCTAAGGTGAGGTCTACTCGTAGAATGCATCACGCAAGGTACATGGACAATGCTTTAGTCTACCCTACCATTTTGGCACAACTGAGGAAGCTGGAGCCCAATTAGATGTTCCAGCAGCAAACTCGTGTTATCCATGGGAAAACAGAAAAAGTTCTCTTCTCTTCTATGGAGACATTCTCTACTGCCTGAAGAAGGAGTCTGAGGGAGATCAGCCTCAATGTCATCCAACTTTCCTTTCTTGGAATCCAGGGAATATTGACTAAGATTCTCAAGCCATTATGAGTAGAATTTTCTTTGTTTTTGCCTGTGTTTCATATGGATGGATGGATGGATGGATGGATGGATGGATGGATGGATGGATGGATGGATGGATGGATGGAGGGATGGATGGAGGGATGGATGGAGGGATGGAGGGATGGATGGACTGACAGATATTAGATCTCTCATGTTATTCTTTGTTCATTGGAGCCATTGGCCAATAGTGTGGAGAAACCCACAAATCCTAAAATAAATATTGGATTATACTTCAACTGTTTTGAATGAGGATATCATCCCATCAATTCTCTCTCACTGTATGAATGGTATCATATAGCATGTCATATTATGTCATAACATGTCATATCATATCATATTTCTATCTCCTTCTTCATGCTCATTTTTGGACTGGGGTGACCCACATGCTATTCTAAATAGTGCCTTAATTCCCACCCCATTCCTGATACAATCAATTTATAGTTAATATAGGCCACTTGGAAGTTGCAACTGTTTGTGCAAGCTTGATAATTGGATACACCAACATGCCAGCTTCATTTACAAGCCTGTTTTGCTTACTTGCATGTGTCATCTTGCCAAGCATACTGTGAACACTTTTGCATAGATATTTGCGTAACTAATTACTTTGTGTGGGTTCCAACTGAAGCAAAGATAAGCCCATCTGTGTGGTTATGAAAATTTTAGGGTGCTCTATAAATTCTTGAACTACTACTTCTACTATCAGTAGAATGATAGTACAGGGTTTTATAGATAAAAGAAGCACCAAGCCACAAAGCATACTCATAAAAAAAAGGCAGAGGTTATGGAATTTAACATTCAACAAAGGACTAGAGCAACTTCAAGAGTAAGCACAAAGATCAAGCAAGAGAATCATGAGAAGGTCTGAGACAGAAGCAATATCTAGGTTATTTCTTTCTAATCTGGGCAGTTATGTACGCAGGTTCCAGCAACTTTTGGACCATCTACAACAAATCTGGTCTCACATCTGGGACTGTCTGGGACGCAACATGACGGTAAGCACTTTCTCTTGCAAGTTTTCAACAACAGGAATATATTAAGTGAATTCAGCTGCGATCAACAGTTTACCCATTTGAAATTAAGTCTGGTTGAAGTGTTACTAAATTCAATTGAGTTTTCCTAAACCGGCTGCTAAGCTCTCTCGTTTCAGCCTTTTAAATGAAAACTAATGAGGCAATTATCATCAAGGTTTTATGGGTGGCACACCAAAACTGAACCATCTGGTACAACAGAGGTATTTATATTTTTTGTGCCGGTAAGTTCTGAAAGACACTTTATGGGCATTTTCAGAAATTACCAGGCATTGTAGATGGGATTTTATCAGAAAGCAAACAAATGAGAATATTCCCAATCACCTGCTTTAGTTTTCTTGCAGGCTCCTTGCCACTTCTGCTGACCCTGTCCTATATGTTTCCACAGCATAGTATATGAAGGGTCAGGAAGCACTCTTGAGATTACAGTCTTTAAAAATAGGGCTAGAGACTTGGGCTTGGCTTTACAGCATGGTATTTTTACATGTGATTTTTAATTAAAAGTAATTGAGCTAAGCATGGAATCTGCCAGACACCAAGCACAGACCCTCTGACATATTGGAAGATCAAAATAATGCAGGAATAAAGTTTTTATCTCATCAATTCCATTATAGTTTCATGCTGGCCCATCAGAAACCCATCTAAATATTTAGGTTTCTAAGCAGTGGTGGGATTCAAATATGTGAACAATGTATTTCATGTATTCCATGCAATCCATACGCTGCCTTCACATAACATACTTAACCAGAGACAGCACTGACCCTCAACCAACCCATCCAAGCCCCCTCCCCAGTGATGGGATTCAGCTATATGAACTGGTTCTCTGTGTGGATGCCGCTTCCAGAAGTCCATTCTGGGCCTGGGCAACAAAAAATTAGCTACCGGTTCTGCCGAAGTGGTGCGAACCAGCTGAATCCCACCACTGTTTCTAAGTGTAATAGAAAGTCCACAGGACTCTTTAGGAATTGGCAGAATATTGGGAAATGTATGGAAGAGATACACAATAATGCCCTACTGAGTATTGTTTTTTAAAAAATGCACAATAAATTATGAAAATATAGAATCAGAAGGTGGAACCCTATGTCTACCATAATGAGGTTATTTAGACCTGAATTAAGGACCTATTCTGAAAACATCTTCCTGCTTTAACAAATAAACCCAAGAAGATCAGGCATTTTCAACACCAATTCGTCTTCCAACAGCTTCTTAGATTTTAACAGGCAAAGAAGAAAAGGAAATAATTGTAGTGTCTTCCTTATTCCATACTGATGATACCACAATGCATCACTCAGTTTGGCAGGAAAGAAGCGACTTGACAAGAAAGCTAAAAGAAAGATACTGCTAGAGTAGTTTCACTTGCTGTTCTAGCTGCTAAAGCACACCTGACCTTAATCTTGGGGGAATGATTATTTCAACTTAATTTGACTTCTGGACAGGCTGTAATAATATAAATACAAGTAATGATAGTCTGATGGCCTCTTTAAAACAAATAAAGGCCAATTACAGCTGTGTTGCAAGGCAATATATTAAATATATATATATAAGAGCTATTCTGGATCAGACTAACAATCAGACAAGCTTTCCATATCCTGTGAAGCCTCCAGATACCAAGGCGTTAATTCCCAGACTTTTCAACTAGTCTAATCATTGTTGATTGCTGCAGGTTGGATGATTACTCTAAATATTTTATAACATCTAATTTGGACTGAAAATGACAATTTGATTTTTTTTAAAACCCTCTGTCTGGTGGGCTGTAACTCTAAAAGCAGCTAAAAAGTTTTCTGAATGGAATCAGGCCCTCTGCTTCAAAACCCCAGGAGAATGGAATCAATAAATTTAACAGGGAAAGTATAAATAGAAGCATCAGGATGGGGTTTTTTTTAAATTACTTTCAGTGCCGTTTGGACATTCTACCTTTAGTCGTCTTTTTGACTCCCTGCATTGTTGTGAGTATGGTACTCTGTGTAGAGCAGGGGTGTCAAACTCGCAATGTCACGTGATGTGTCGTGAAATATTGTGACTTTTCCCCCCCATTGCTGGAGCTGGGGTGAGCATGGTTTCAGCATGACACATCAGCCTGCAGTTTGACACCCCTGATGTAGAGGTTACTAGCACCATGCACTAGTTGGGCCTGAGTAAAAGAGATTTACTGTATTTTAGAACTGAGAAATAGGTCTCCTGTTCTACTTAATTCAGGTTCCAGCTGACTGAGGGGGCTACCACAGCTGGGGGGGAAATTGTGGTGCATCATGCCGGTGCCACCGCTCGTGGCCAGAAGCCACATGGTGCATTGAGCCGGTGCCACCACTTGTGGCAAGAGGCAACGTGGCGTGTCATACTGGTGCCGCCTCTTGCGGTTGGAGAACATGTAGCACATTGCATTGTGGCATGCACAGCAGCACCAGTGCCACGCACCACACATCCTCTTGTCTCTGGCCTCCTGCTGCGAACAGCAGCACCAAAACGCCACGCGGCCTCCTGCAAGCAGCGGCACGTGATGCGCCACATGACGTATGGCTGCAAGCGGACACAAAAGGAGTCAGGCAGCTGTGCGACAGGTGTTGGGGTCTGGGAGGCCTGTCTGCTGCAGTCCTAAGGTAAGCAGGTAAGGCCTCCCCCGAAATTAAGACCTGGTGCCTCTTTTGGAGGCATAAAAAAAAAAGACCAGGACTTATTTTCAGGGAAACACAATATCTATCTGTCTATCCATCTTTAGAACTGCCCATCTCCCTCACAACTCTGGACGATTAGGGCAGAGACACCAAGCTGATCTTTTGTTATGTTTTATGACATTTATCCTGCTATAATAGCCAGCCACCAGAGGGTTTTTTTTTAAGGAGCTGGGAAAATGTTCCAACTCCCCAGTTGAAAGATCTTTCTCTAGCTATTGAAGCACGAGATCATGTCATGTATTGTGATGTAATGTAATGTAATCAATTTGATCAGCAAATCTGATAAAGGTGGAAACACTTAACAATTTTAAAAGTACTTTCCCTAATACAACTTTTACCTTCAGAGGACTTTTTCTGCATCTGACAGTTACTTCTTCTATATTTTCAAAAGAACCCTACTGTACTGTAGAAATGTTATGTACACTGTATAATGCATACCCGGATAATCTGGAGAACAAGGACTAACTCTTTAATTGTAATCTTGATTTAATAAAAAGCATATCTTAAGATCATAAAATCATAATCTTGTAGGGCTTGTGGACAAATCTGAAATGATGAAAGAAACATTCTTATAAATGGCTGCAACAGTCTCATTACTTTATAGTAATTTTATTGTTTGTGTGGGGCTCAGAAAATTCCTGGAAATGAATTGTGCTTCAGGCTGGCAATCTGCTTTACGGTGTGCTATCATTTCACTCTCCTTTTAAATTAAAATCATATTTTAGAAAAATCAAATAGCATATGGAGCATTGGGAGCCCCAAGGTCTGTGAGCACCATGAGGAGGGAAAGCCTGGTTATGGTACATCAGCCAGTTACTTTTCAAGAAAATGTGGCAATTATTTCTGATCAGGGTATCCCCTACTAAAACTGTCATTAGCTGCTAGAGTCTTTCTGAAGATTTATGATTTTAAGAATATTTTACAATGCAAATGGAACAAAAGTGCCCTGTAGATCTTAAAATAAATACACATACTACCCAGGAACCCCATGTCTGCCCTTCAAAGTAGACCAGGCTAAGAAGAAATATTAAATTTTTATTTTCTTATAGTAACAGAATCTTGAAAGTCTGGCAGCCTTGTCCTTCCCTCCCTCTTATATAAAGACTGTCAAGATGGGGCAATCTTGATTTTCTTTCTCATGCTTCCTTGTTTTCCTCAGCTAAGCTTATATTTTATTAACTGTTGCTGCAAATCTTCTCCAAGGTCATCTATGTGCTTCTCTACACTCCGAGATTTAAGAGTAACAGTAACAGTAACAGTAATTAGTAAAAACCCCAATTCTACCCAATCTCATCTGGCTTCTTCATAAATTACCTGTGGGTGTAAGATAACAAGAAAGGCCTCTTCATGAATTCTGCTGCCAGACAGAGCAGTTGGTGTCCAACTAATTGACCTAGGTCCTAGGACACTCTCCCATATTCCTCGGGTGGCCCTTTGAAAATTGGGACATCAAACTCTCCCCTTCCTTTTGACAGCCAACTTAGAAACAGACAAAGCTTTGTGACTTCTCTGCCATTTTGTTAGACCTCATTGCTACTCAGCCAGGCTCTAAAAAAGAGGAGGGGGGGTCAACTTATTTTCCAAAGCACCAGAGGGCAGGACAAGGAAACAATGGAGAAACTTCCTAACAGTGAGGACAATTAATCAATGGAACAGCTTTGCCTTCAGAAGCTGTGGGTGCTTCATCACTGGAGGTTTTTAAGAGACTGGACGGTCACTTGTCTGAAATGGTATATAGGGTGTTCTGCTTGAGTAGGGCATTGGACTAGAAGACCTCCAAGGTCCCTTCCAGCTCTATTCTGATTGACTGAACATTGAAATTCACTCGGGAGCTTTCAAATCAAGGAGCACTAACAGGAAGCATGGATGACAAAGCACTACACTCAGCCTTAAATGTTGAGAGCTGATGTGGAATTTCCATGGTTTCACTTGACTTGATTTGCTTGGTTCAATCATCTTCTATTACTCACAAATCTATTTCATGAAAGTTTACTTTGGGGGGGAATGGCGCAAACAGACACTTCTTGAAAATTACTGCTTGGGTTAACCTTATGTGGGAAAAAGCTACCCCCTCCCTGTCTTTTCCTTTCAGTTCCCTTGCTGAAATGAAGGCATGGCATTGCTCAGTGCAGGCTGTGAGTCAGCTGGGAAGCTGTACACTGCATCTGTTTTCTTGCATTACTTAGAATCCTGTGTACGCAGCAGGCCTGGAGGGAAACCCCCTCAGGAAGAGAGATCAAAGGAATCATCTTTCCCACACTTATTTGGAACTTTTCTCTCTGGTATCTTATAATATACTGAGCAGCAATATTGGATTAGCAGTCTTGGAAGAAGAGCATCCAATTTATGGAAGTCATTCCAAACTAGATAATTTGTTTGCCTCATCTCCTATTTTTAACACAAATATTAGACTTGGTTTATTATTTATTCAGGAGACATAAAACAAAGTAAAATTACAAAGGCACGCCAATTAATAAATTGAATATCTTTCTATCTATCTATCTATCTATCTATCTATCTATCTATCTATCTATCTATCTATCTATCTATCTATCTATCTATCTATCTATATCCATCCATCCATCCATCCATCCATCCATCTATCTACTATGGTGACACAGTAGATAGAATGCAGTATTACAGACTAATTCTGCCAACTGCCAGCAGTTCGATTCTCACCTGGTCAAAGTTGACTCAGCCTTTCATCCTTCCAACGTCAGTAAAATGAGGATCTAGATTGTTGGGGATGATATGCTGACACTGTAAACAGCTTAGAGAGGGCTGTAAAGCACTATGAAGCAGTATATAAGACTAAGTGCTATTGCTATCTATTTACTGATTTACAGAAGAAAACATATGTCTTGCTTAGGAGTAAACAGTAGCAAAGCTTGAAAAGCATACTCTACTGGGCAGCAAAAGAGATGGTAATAGCTAGGCAAAAGAATGCTCTGTGGTGTTACCTAGTTTGGTAATGAAACATCTGAAAGAAAACCACCAATGAGGACAAATATACATGTCCCAGGATAACATTGCATGATCTAATCTGAGTCAGTTACAGGGACCAGAATTTAGTCTTCTGTGCTTTCAGATTTGTGCTGGAGCCGGATGAGGATGGGCTCCAGCACAAGTCCAAAAGCTTGGAAGATTAAGCCTCTGGTCCCAGTGACCAACCCAGATTGGAGCCTGCAAAACCACCAAGCTCAGAGAGCACCAAGGACTTCAAAGGAATGCTCTCTTGAGAAACAGATCGGCATGTGAATAAAGGCTTACTCATCAGTGGGAACACTACAAAAGCTTCTCTTCTGATCTTCAGTTGAGCATCTTAGTTGGTGATACACTGATGTTGACCTTTGGCCTAGCTTTAGAGTCTACTTATGGCTGGACCCCTCGTTTGAACTCCTGAATGAACTTTAGATTGCTTACTGGTTCTGATATAAGTAACTGATCTGAAAACTTGACCTGGTTACAGAACAGACACAACAAATAGCTAAAGTTTCCATCCATATTTTACATGCCACCAATCACATCATTATTAAAAAGTCTTACAGGCATTGCAACACTTCAACTAACAAAATCATAGAATCAGAGGGGACTTCAGCCAGTCCAGAGAAAAGAAGGACTAGGAGTGACATGATAGCAGTATTCCAGTATTGAGGGGCTGCCACAAAGAGGAGGGGGTTAACTTATTTTCCAAAGCACCAGAAGGCAAGACATGAAATAATGGGTGGAAACTAATCAAGGAGAGAAGCAACCTGGAATTAAGGAGAAACTTCCTAACAGTGAGGACAATTAACCAGTGGAACAGATTTCTACAATGGAATCTGGGTGCTTTATCACTAGAGGTTTTTAAGAAAAGACTGGACAGCCACCTATATGAAATGATATAGGGTGCTCCTGCTAGAGCAGGGGGTTGGACTAGAAGACCTCCAAATCCCTTCCAGCTCAATCCCTTCCAGCTCAATTATCCTCAGTGAGGGTACACTTGACAGATCCTCTGCTTAAGCAGTGACAGGGAGTCTACTATCTATCTGGATAACTATTCCACTATCCAGTAGCTATTGCTCCGTTGCTGTTTTCTAACTTTCAATTGGAATTTGCTTTCCTATTATTTAAATCTGTCTTTGGAGTTCCAGTGTGAAGTCTGCCATATTAAGCCATTCTCAAGTGACCATTCTGAAGGACTGAAAATAAAGCCATTCTGAAAGTTTAGCACAGTGAGAGTCCTGTTTCACCAGCCATGGAGGAACTCAGTGCAGTTGAAGCAACAGAGTCACCAAGCAATCTTTTACTCCTCGTGGAACTGTCCTAATTTTACTACCTGTTTCATAAGCAAGTTCTACATTAATTAAACCAACTGCTCTTCAAAGGCTTACACCTGAATTCTTGATTATTACTTCAAAGCTAAATACATTAAGTGCACAAGTATAGTTGCATTTTAAGGGGGATAATTAAGCTGAACAGAAACAGCCTCTGGAGGTCAAGTGCTAAAAACAGAGTTTCCATATCATCTCAACAAAGGAAGTTTCAGAAGATCACTTCACACACTGAGCCCTGAGTCTTTAGATGAGGATACTAAATAACAAGCAAGGATCACACGCACACACACACCATGTTATAGGCACTATTGAATTATATTTCATTCTTAACAGTCTCTTAGGTTTCCGGGGTCTTTTAGCCACTCACCTTCCTGGGTGTTCTTGGAGGACCTGGTAGACACTGATTTGGAATGTTTCATTATCAAAACGTTCTCTAATGTAGTCCTTGTAAATTCGAAACTCAGCTGCAGTTACTGCTTCACCCTCGGGGATCCTAGAGAGGTCAAATCGGAACTCACGATGGTGACTGCGCTGATGATAGAACTCCTTGTCATGTTCCACTGCAAAAAGAAAAAGCAAATGATTGGCTCAAATAATTCTTTAGTGGCCCGTAAAATATCCAATGGCAGAATTAACATCTATGCATTAGATCAGGAGTCTGCAACCTTGACAACTTTAAGATTTGTGGACTTCGGTTCTCAGAATTCCTCAGCCAGCTATGCTGGCTGAGGAATTCTGGGAGTTGAAGTCCACAAGTCTTAAAAGTTGTCAAGGTTGCAGACCCCTGCATTAGATGTTATGCATACTCTCTTCTCTGGTAGAGAAGAGAATGTATCCAAGGGATAGGAGGATATTACTACTCACAACGTATTTTAAATCTTTGCAGAAACTTTGCAGAGTTGAGTGTCTGCTGTGTTATTCAAACTAGATGGACGTGCCAGATGCTGGGAAGGATCTGTGCACTCTTCCTCCCTGAGAAACCAAGCCAATCCAGTCTGAGTTTCACATTCACAAACCCAGACTATCTAAAAAATATACAGTATATAATATGAAGTACAATATTAGAGGATGATAAAACAGATATACATTACTGATCATTTCTGGATCTCCTATAGACTTTAGAGCATTGTTAGTCCCATATAGTGAACTGGCAGAAGTGGGTTTATTGGTCCATCTTAGAAAGTTGTTAGTATCCGCTCTCATTGCAGTTTCTGGAAGGGCATATAGGGCAGGGGTCCCCAACCCCTGGTCCGTGGACTGGTACCAGTCCGTGGCATGCCAGAAACTGGTCCGCACAAACAAGCAAAGCCCCATCCACAAGATGCAGGCAGTACATGAAACCAGGCCCCCTCCAGTCCGTGGAAAATCTCTCTTCATGGAACCAGTCCCTGGTGCCCAAAAGGTTGGAGACCTCTGATATAGGGTATACCAGGCTTTCTAGCTAGATTTTTTTTTCTTTCAACCACCAGACAGAATGCAAAGGAATACTGGAAATTTTTTTATCAACATTGGGAGAGCACTAAAATGGGGCAGAATCACCACAGATGATGGTACCTAACTAGATGTGGCTGATCTCAACAAAACTAAATAGGGTCAAAGCCCTGATTAGTACTTGGAGAGGAGGACATGAGAAATTTCAAGATTAGAGTGGGAACTGGAAAAAAAAACATACAAAAAGGAGGGGAGGAAACATGCCACTTCACTCCTTTTGCCAAGAAATATTTCTTCAGACAACTCATGCTTAAACAATGGAATTTGCTTCTAGAAGATATATAGACCATGGCCATTAACATAGATGGCTTTAAAATGTGATATCACTCCATAAACACTCTTATGTTATTCTCCATAAATTTGTCTCTCAACAGTTGTCTGATGACAGATGAGTCATATGTATTGAAAAAAGTAATAGAAACAATAACCAAAGAATTTCAACAATTGCCATGATTTAAAAAAATAACCTTTCTATTCAAATTCTCTTGCATGTTCTTCTCTTTCTTGTCCTACTTGGCCTCTCTTTTGAGCAAGCCAGGTTGTTTCTATCTGTCCTTTATTTTTACAATCACTGGATCCATTATCATAGTTTATTTTTTTGACCGGGTGAGAACTAACTTTCCTATTAGCTACTAATCACAAGAGCTATGCATTACCTCTAATTATCACTTTCCTCAATCTGAACTCAACTTCTGGTGACTTCATGGATATCTCCATAAAGTTTTCTTAGCAACAGTTAGGAAATAGTTACCCACTGCCTTCTTCTGGGATTACTCAAAGTAACCTTTGCATTCCCAGGATGTTTTCTATCCAGGTCTAATCAGGCCTGATCCTGCTATTTTCAGCTCAGACAATATCAACCAGGTGCTGCCATCTACTGAGACAATGGAGACAGTATATGGCTCTCCATATAGTTGGTGAGGAGCTACTTGAGTTAATTTCTCTTGTGAATTCCACATCAATATTTGTTTTACTATGGTTGGTGGCACCGTCAGCCAGATATGGATTTGGATTTGGCATTTTTATCCACTAATCGGGTTCTTCCCAAAGACTTGGGATAGACCAATGTTGTGGTTTGATAGTGTTAAAGATATAAGCTGCAGTATATAAGCTGTTCCAAGTAAAGTTTGCAACTGACTGGTGGTGATTTTTTTAGAATACTGTAGAATAGAGCTGGAAGGGACCTTGGGGGTCTTCTACACCAGCCCCCTGCTCAAGCAGGAGAACCTATACCATCTCAGACAAGTGACTGTCTAGTCTCTTCTTAAAAACCTCCAGTGATGGAGCACCCACGATTTCTGAAGGTGATTTCTGGTTAATTGTCCATTTTGTCAATGCTGATGGTATTCAAGTAGTGCTCCACATGTTTTGGGGATTGCACCCAAGGCACCTATGACTATTGGTACTATCTTTGCTTTCTTTTGCCCCAGTTGTTCTACTTCTATTTGCCAGTCTTTGTATTTTGTATTTTTCCCAGTTCTTTCTCGATGATGATGATTAGTGGAATATAAACAACTGCAATACAATGAAAAAATACAGTAGTGGTTATACAACGAGAAAAGAATCTACAAACATTCCCATCAATAACAGGCAGGCCACTGTTAAAAACCAAGATACTTGACTACATTGGCCTTTAAACTAATCTAATATACACATCAACCAGACTTGCGTAAAAGCACTCCTAGGCACAGAAGCTACTCCACATTCAGGAATGTATTTACCAACAATCTCTATGCTTAAACTAGACATAAAGATGGATCTCAGCCCCATCAGTAGGAGGCTGAACAGCCCTATCATCAAGAAAAGATTGAAATAAGTTTTAAATTGTTAGCTCCATCTAGCATACTAGTAATCCCAGGTTAGCTGTAAGTAAAAATCACTTAGCGATTTAGGCAAACTTGTGTTTTTCCTAACTTCTTTTTTACAGAAATCACTGGTGAGGAACAAATGAGTTAATCAAGTATGGTAGGCTAGGCCATGGGTAGGCAACCTTGGCTCTTTGATGACTCGTGGACTTCAACTCCCAGAATTCCTGAGCCAGCCATGCTGAGGGGAAAGGGAGAGGTTTCCAAGCTGAGCCATGCTGGCTCAGGAATTCTGGGAATTGAAGTCCACGAGTCATGAAGGGGCCAAAGTTCCCTCATGCTGGCTCAGGAATTCTGGGAGTTGAAGTCCACAAGTCATAAAAGAGGCCATAGTTCCCCCGTGCTGGCTCAGGAATTCTGGGAGTTGAAGTCCACCAGTCATAAAAGAGTCAAGGTTGCCTACCCCTGGGCTAGATAGTGCACCGATGTAAGGAAAGTATAAAACCAGACATATGTAACAGACATATTTCATTTAGCAATGGGGCTACAGCTAACTGTATGAATGGTGTGACTCATATAACATTGTCCATTGCTTCCCATGATCTTATATTGCTTGAATCAGAACTGAATAGTGGTAAACCTGAAGATCATATTGATTTTAATATTTTTGTTTCATTTGAAGTTCTCTGTGGTTCTTTACTTCCCATTTTATACAAAGGATAGTTATGTAAGAAATGCATCTTATGACCACTGAACTTGCTCTTCAAAAGCTTAATCTATTTATCAAAGTTAAATAGGCTACACAGGATGTGGTCCGTGACAATTCATTGCAGTTGCCAATCTTTAATGGTTTTTTATTGTTCTATGTCAATCTTGCCCAACTTGGTGCCCTCCAACATTTTGGAAAATATCACCCAAGTTAGTATAGAAATTGCAGGAGATGGTAGATTTGGACTTCAATACATTTACATGGTACTTGTTTGTAAAAAAAACAAAAACAACCCTGCTATTTACCAATAACCTTCCTTAAATACAGTACATATAAATTCCTCTGCATTGCAATAACTGATTTTGCTTTCCACAATAATCACCTT
This sequence comes from Protobothrops mucrosquamatus, assembly GCF_001527695.2. NCBI lineage: Eukaryota > Metazoa > Chordata > Lepidosauria > Squamata > Viperidae > Protobothrops > Protobothrops mucrosquamatus. Next base: position 92,023 of record NW_015388126.1, read on the forward strand.
TATCCCTTCTGTATGTTCCAGATTTAAATACAATTATTCTCAATTAGTTTTATTATCTATTAAACTTGACTGCTATGGAGTTATTCCTACTCCCAATGCTTAACTACAAAATACAATCCAATACAATCTGATTTTTACAATATTTCTACCCAAGCTCTTAACTGCAGAAAGAGATTCTCAATTTTTAACTAACTTGCCAATCAGAATGTCACAGGTCACTTTTTAAGGATACTTTCAGATCTATCACTTAAGGATCTGACCCATAACCTTCTCAGGTATTGATATTACACTGGTTGGTCTGTAGTTACCTGAGTTCTCTGTTTAGAAGATAGAGACAAAAATCACCCAAAACTTTCTTCATTCATTAGGATTTCTCAAAGATAATTGGAAAAGCCTGTTTCTGGGTCCAATTCAAAGTGTTAATTATATAAATTAAAGGCCAACATGGCATGGGGCCAGGTTACCTACAGAATTATCTTCGTTCTATTACATCAGCCCATCCCACAAAGCTAGGTAGTCAATGTATGTTGTGGATCTCATCAACATCAGAATTCCAACTGGTGGGGTCCAGGGAGACAGCATTCTCACCCCAGAGGTAAGATGGACACCCCACTCTCCTGGCCTTTCAGAAAGATGTGAAATCATGATTCTGTAGCCTTGCTTGGGGTGCACAGAGGGATATGCAAGGTCAGTACCCTGAAAGCTCTCTCCTGGCTTTTTAATTAATTTCTAACATTAAATTTTAATCATCCTTGCCTCTTTTTAAATGTTATATAGTGTTTTATTTGTATACCACCAAGAGTCTCTCTGAGAGGGAGATGGGCAGATTCAAAATTTGATAAATAAAATAAAAGTTTCAGACAAACTTAGCAAGTCCTTTCAGTATCTTAGAATAAAATCCTGGTGTTCTGAATCCAGGTCACCATGTATTCTGCAAGGATGTCAACCTTACAGTAAGCTTGAATGTTGCTTTTTCCTATTTGCCAGGGAGACGACATGTGCACTTTTTGGAGAAAACTGAGTTTTAATGGGATTAAAGTAGTTCTGTCTTTTCTTAATGTTCTAGCTCTTTTCCATTTCCATTTAATAACTGGCATATTGTTGTTTTTCTTTTCTTTTTATTTATTTAGAAAAGGACTTTTTGGTTAAGTTTTATCATTGGTCACCAACCTCAGTCTCTTTAAGAGTTAATCCTCCTGGTATTTGTACAATCCACAAATCTGAATTCCTTTTGTACCTTTTGTACCTTCCTCTACTGACCCATTTTACACCATATTTTTTGTAACTGTTTCAATGGCTTCTTTTTAAAGAACTCCTACCCACCTGGCCTTCTTTCCCCATTAGTTTCTCTTGCCATGGAATTCTTACTATTCTTTTCAGTTTATTAAAAGTGGTTTCTCGAAACCCAAAACATGAATTTGGTTACACTCAGCTCCAGTTTCCCATCATACTAAGAATTCCAACAGAATCACTTTCTCTCCAGCTTTCACTTTGTCCATTAAATCATCTTTCCTGGAAACTTTGACCAAGTGTTCCTATTCTCACTATTTAAAACCCCCCCCAGCAAAAACAGTGTTCAACTCACAAGCACCTCCATATTGCAGCAAAATAAGATGGTCAACATGTGATCTCTTGTACAATTTGACATTGAGTCAAATCTCATCCTGAGCTTTTCAAAGCAATCCATTTTATACAGTATAAGCTGCCTGTTAGTCATTTGTTCTGGGGGGTAAATCCAGATGTTCTTTGTCTGAGTTGTATTTGATCACATTTTTCCAAACTCACCACAATGTTTTGTCACTGAGATGATACAGCTTTTTTCCCATGCCAGCATCCAGGCACTATGACCATGTTTGGAATGTAGTTACATGTCTTAGGCACCAAGTGGATCTTGTCTGGGCATTATCCCACCCTCACATGCTTGTCTGCGTAATTTCCTAACTACATTATGTTCTAATTGTACTGTTTGAAGTACATCAGGAAAAAGCATCAAATCTTACAAGAGAAAAGATACTATTAGATTGATTATTGAAGAGAATTGATTGACTGAATTTATATGCTCCTATCTCATTTGCATCTGACCCTGAGCACAATTAAAATTCAAATTAACAATCACAAAATTTAACCATTAATACCGAGAGGGAAGAGTATAATTTAAACTTATACACAGTTAACATTCTTCCAACATCATAATTCTATTCTAAAATTACTCATATAAATCTCTTCTGCTCTCTTCATCATTTGGAAAATTCTAGGTTTTGAACTAAAGATCTGGATATTATGCCACCCAACTAGGAACCACAATTAGTAATATTATTTCCTGTATCATAATAGCCCCTGTACTTCATGCTTATGTTTTGATTTCACACATTTTAGTTCTCTGTTGATTTGTTTTAATTCTTTAAAGTCTATAACCATTAAAATGGAAGAGCTCAAATAACAATCATTTTACTCGTAAAAAGGCTAGGATCAAGAAAAGCCAAATGGTCACAAAGAAAGCAGACAAAACACCAGTAAACTACTGATTCCAGCAATGACATGTGTCCTTGGAATTCAAAATACAAACAGTGGCATTTGTTTTATGAAATTTAGCTAACACCTAATGTCTTGAGGAATCAAGAAAATAATAAAGTTGTCAACTTCTGCCCTTTCCTCAAGCTCAGCTTATTTCAGAGTAGAATTCTGACACCTTTTATTTTATCAAATGTGTTGAACCCTTCAAATGACTGTAACTTACAATAAAAACAGAAAGTATCTATTTTTTTGAAAGTTATGATCCAGTATCACCACAACTACAGTAATATACATGGACGATCCCCAGTCTGTTCAACAAAGTCTAGTTGCCCTTTCCCACCACTCTGAACATGATTAGTTGTCTGTATGGAAAAGTTGTAAATGAAAGAATGGAATTTCATTTATTCCTACAAATGATTATTACACTAGCTGTCCTCTTGTTCAAGCAAGGTGAGCAAGATTATACATTGCCCTAAAAGAATCCTGATGCAATTCATTAAGGATATGTTCACAGCTATTTTTTTTCCAGAATATCTGCCCTCAGAGTAGAATTTACATTACTGTCCAAGCGGTAGTTTCAGTTTAGTTAATGAGTCCACAGCAGGTGGCAGCAACTGGTCAATTGTTTCTGTCTGGATTGAGAAGCTAAGCAAGATCTCTGCCTACTTGGTACATGATGGGTGACATGAAATACGAAGGCTGTTGACTAGAACCAGAATTAAAAATCCTGAAAAAGTTAGTTGCAAACTATTTCCTTACTGTTGCCAAGAAAACGGCACAATGTCAAATTGAACCTGAAGGAGATGACTTTTACAAAGATGCAGTGTGATGCACATGACACCAACGCAGCTTTAAATAAGCCAGTCATTTATTGAAATGATGCAACTATCTGCCTGAATATGATGATGATGATGATGCAAATAGCATTAGGAGGAAAGATAGTTTAGACTTGAGAAAATATTTTCATTAACATTTCTGTTCCTCCCTTCCTCAACTCAGATTTACTGTTCCAAGAAAGTCCAGGATCCAGCCCTGACTGCAACACTCAGAGGTATCCATGGGAAATCTCTTTATCAATCTTTTGCCAGCTTTCTCATCTGCTAAGGCAGCAGTCCCTCTTTATGGGCTGGGCTGGAAGAATTCATTATTAAACCTTTGAAGATTAAATGGGCTGTGTATTATGCAAAAGCATATTCAAAGTGAAATGGCCTAACAAGGAAAAATAAATGAATATCCCAGAACTAAATCGACATGGAAGCTGCCTTATATCAGGTCTCGCTGTTGGTCTGCGAAGCTGAGTGTCGTCTAATCTGATTGGGAGAGACATTCTGGAGACTTGTAGAGATTTCAGCCCTATCCTTGTACCTGAATTGAACTCAAGACATTCCCTTTGCCAAGAAGTACTCTACCATTGAATTGTGCTCTTAACAAATTGAATTGGATTGAAGAGCCAACCAAGTGGCTTATGGATCAACCATATGGAAAGGAGAGAAGAAAAGAGTTCTAGAATTTAAAATTATCTAATGCTTCACAAACTCTTTCAAATTAAATAATTACTATGCATGCCATAGTTCTGAACCTTGCTCTGTTTTCCAATACCTCTCCCTCTGGGAATAGCCAAGAATCCACAAAGATTGGCTTAGCTTACTGACTTTTGAAAAAGAAATGGAACTGGTTCAGAATACTGTAGAAGCAGGGATATTGCTTGGGGCCAATTAGCAGGAACTTGCTATTAACAACAGTTTCACCACCTACTGTATTATGTCACTATTCAAATGCTGGATATGACCAATAAAATTCTACAGGACTTAAGATCAGGCATTTTGAAAGAAGGCATTTTCTTTGTGAGTTTGCCCAGTTTCTAAGATCTTCAAGGGAAGCCCTTCTCTTTAACTCATTCATTCCTCTGGCAAAAATACAAAAAGGCAGCTTTCTAAGCAACTGGCACTTAATTGCAACAATTTTTCTCTTGTTTGTGGATTTCCTATCTTGGCTTGTGTTCTAGCCCTGCTTGTTACTACCTTGAGTCTCATCTGCAAATTATACATCTGCTTTTGACTCCCTTGGACTTGGTCTGCTTTCCACTGTGGTCTGGATCCTGATCCACTTCGCCTAACAGCCAGTTTCTCATACTCGCCCTAAAAGACGCTGCTTTCCTGAAATATACAGTAAGCCAGAGTGAAGTTTGTGATGGGTTTTTGTTTCCTAATATTAACCCAAAGAAATACATTTTTGTTAGGCTGGTCTTAGAACGATAGACCGAGGGCTGCGCATAAAAAAAAGAACAAGACCACATCAAATTAATTTAAAAGTGAAGGGGGTAGGAAGCAAATTTAAATTAAGTAAATAATATTATCTTTTAGAAGTTAACATACAAATATGCTTACAGGTAATTTCCAATTTATAGCCATTTCGTTAGTAACTGTTCAAAGTTACAATAGCACGGAAACAGAGCTCATGATCAGTCAGTTGCATTTATAACTGTTGCAGCTTCCTCAATCACGGGACCAAAAATTGGGGCACTTGGCAACCGGCATGTATTTACGATGGTTGCAGCATCCCAGAGTCATGTGATTGCTATTTGCAACCTTCAGATCCAAAGTCTGACAAGCAAAGTCGATGAGGGAAGCTGGATTTGCCTAATGGCCATGTGATTCACTTAACATCTGCAGTGATTTGTTTAACAACCATGGGGAAAATATCATAAGGTTGACTGCGACTGACTTCACAACCACCTTGCTCAACAATAAAAATTCTGATCCAATTAATTTGAGGACTACCCATGTCCCCTATGCCCTCACGTCAACTAATTCCTGGGTTTAAAATAAATCTAAAAATTAAATACTCCCCTAATCATATTAGATGCTAAGAGAGACAGAGATAATAATAACAACAACAACAACCAACTTGGAAGGGACCTTGGAGGTCTTCTAGTCCAACCACCTGCTCAAGCAGGAAAGCCTATACCATTTCAGACAAATCGCTGTCCAGTCTCTTCTTAAAAACTTCCAGTGTTGAACTGTGTTGGAGCATTCACAGCTTCTGGAGGTAGGTTGTTCCACTGATCAATTGCTTTAACTGTCAGGAAATTTCTCCTTAGTTCTAGGTTGCTTCTCTCTTTGGTTAGTTTCCATCCATTGCTTCTTGTCCGGCTTTCAGGTGCTTTGGAGAATAGCTTGACTCCCTCTTCTTTGTGGCAGCCCCTGAGATATTGGAACACTGCTATCATGTCCCCCCTCGTCCTTCTCTTCGTTAAACTAGACATACCCAATTCCAGCAACCATTCCTTATATGTTTTAGTCTGCAGTCCCCTAATTATCTTTGTTGCTCTTCTCTGTACTCCTTCTAGGGTCTCAACATTTTTTTTTACATCGTGGTGACCAAAACTGGATGCAGTATTTCAAGTGTGGCCTTACCAAGGCATTGTAAAGTGGTATTAACCAGTGGTGGGATTCAAATACCTGAACAACTGGTTCTCTTATTGGATGCAGGCCTGGGCCTCTGAGGCCTAGAATGAACTTCCGGAAGTGGCATCCATGCACTTCCGGCAGGCCATTCCAAACCTGGGAGACCTCTTACAGGACTTCCGGAAGCAGTGTGCATTCAGCCGGTTCTCCGAACTCAGCAAAATTTAGCGAACTGGCTGAATCCCACTACTGGTATTAACACTTCATGTGATCTTGATTCTATCCCTCTGTTAATGAAGCCTAGCACTGTGTTGGCTTTTTTGGCAGCTGCAGCACACTGCTGGCTCATATTTAAGTGATTGTCGACTAAGTCTCCGAGATTCCTCTCACAGTTACTACTATTGAGTAAGGTACCACTTATACTGTACCTGTGCATTTGGTAATAGCAGTGTTGTGGAACTTACTAGTAGGTAGTCAAATCTGTGGGAATACAAAGGTTTCTCTGAACCCCCTAAGTCATACTTTTTGACATACTTTTTGACATCACAACAATCCAGCATGATAAAGTTTGCATGGTGATTAATGTACACATCCTCAGAATTCTCTCATTTTCCCCAGAAGAATCTTCCATAAAACCTTACTTCTTGAGAACAAAATCAAGCTTTCGGTTAATATGCAAAATATTGTGCAACCCTAGAAAACAGGCCAATTATATATATATATAAGCTCTGAGAACGAACCTTCACCCTCATAACCGATTTATGCTCTACAATAGTGCCAAAAGAGATTCAGTCTGTACAACAACGGTTAGCGCTAGATTCTGAGCCTATGAGGACAATGCCCTAACCCTAAATTTAAGCTTTTTTAAACAGCTGCTACTTATTTCATGTAAGACTATTTCCATGCTTCCTAAACAGGTAGGTTGGACTGAGAGCTTCTATAATTGAAAATGGACTAGAAGCCGAGTCTCCTAATGCCAGTCCAATGCCTTAACCTCTACACCATACAGACTGCGGTGATCAGCTTAGTTATCCGCTTTTTGTTCACTGCTAAAAGTTATCATTACAACATTGGAAAAATAATACACACCTTACCTTAGACCAATTGGCATTCAGAAGTGTAGCTGATAGTCTTAATTCTGAGAGCTTATGGAAATGAATTTTTCATTAGCCTGTAAGGTTGGGCTTGGACATACGTAGTTATTGTTGATTACAAGCTCTATGATTAAGTAGTAACTTGAGATCTAAGTCTTCCCGATGTTAGTGCAACACTCTGCCACCCTAGTTTATTCATTCTTCTTCCTCCTAAATCTCCTGAATCTAATTTCCCAGCATACATGGTTCAGTATCTGGAGCCAACTCTAACAAACGAGTCAATGGTGTGCTAGCTAGTATGAACCACTGACTTCACACTAATGCTACCATTGATATCCTCTCTCCACAAATATATTAATTAAAATGAAAGTAGGATACAATTAAATGCTTCCAAAATTATTTTACTGAAACAAAGGTTTGCTGTAATGATGGGTATGAATAAAGCTCTTACCAACCCCATACTCCTTTGAGACTGTTGGTTCCTATGAGACTCACTACATAATGCAGTTGGATTTTATTTAAATGGGGGTGAGGCATGCATGGAATGCTTACATGGCCACCACCATGTCTATTTTGGTCTCAGACTTGAAAGCTAAGAAAAGAGAAGAGAGATCCTGATGGCTGTTGAGTGCTTTCATAAATCTCCCAATAATTAATCACCCATTTGTGGCTACACTGTGTACTTAACTCACTCTGTGTGTTTGCTTGGCTTAAGCTTGTATCTGTTGATCTCATTTACACTTCCTGTGCTACCCAATTAACAATTAACTCTGGGAAGTTACACATACATTATCAACAAATCCCCACTTGACCTTCTTGTTTGATTACTTAAACGAAAAACAGCCACATGGGTTTACACGGGTTTTTGAGAATGTGCTCACAGAGTTTGCATCTTCTCTAGTCAAAACCCCATCTTTTTTATTAACAGGAAGCATCAATGGGAAGTAATCACACACACTTTCTTGCAAAATTTCGGTGATCGTGACCAAGCTCAAAATTATGACCAAGATTAGCATAGAAATTGCTGCTGGAGAGTATTATCACAAGGAATTTTCTTAATTAAGTTGCAAAATATACAGTGGAGGATAATTGCATGGAGAAATTCCAACAAAAAAGTGACACCTACAAATAAGCTCCTGATTCTCTGATGTCTTTTGTAACATCTGCCAATTTTACTGTGATTTTGCGAAAGAAAGAAAGAAAGAAAGAAGGAGGAAGGAAGGAAGGAAGGAAGGAAGGAAGGAAGGAAGGAAGGAAGGAAGGAAGGAAGGAAGGAAGGAAGGAAGGAAGAAAGAAAGAAAGAAAGAAAGAAAGAAAGAAAGAAAGAAAGAAAGAAAGAGAAAACCATGAATTTATCAGACCCAAGTGCTATCTTATTATATTCCAGTGACAACCAGAGAGATTTAACAATAATAGCATCAAACCACTAGTCTGGAAATCTATATTCAAGCCCCTGTTTTGAAATAGTCAATGGCCATGACACTGAGAACTGAAAACATTACAGAGGGCACCACTGAGGCACCAAGTGGGCGTAGTTCTTCTGAAATCAGACTATCTTAGCACTAACTTGAAACAGTACATAATCTGCACCTTTATTTTTTACAATTACTGATATTATTCTATTACTTTCTACAATATTATAAACGGACATGGATATAACATCTGGGGAGGAGTAATACACTTATTTAATCATACCAACAATATCTTTTGGCCTCTGACTTCAAGATTCAAAGCATATGGAGATAGTCCTCTACTTATGACCACCAGTGAGCCCAAACTTTCTGTTGCTAAGTGAGCCATTTGCTAAGTGAGTTTTGCCCCATTTTACGACCTTCCTTGCCACATGTGTTAAGCGATTCACTGCAGTTTTTAAGTTAGTAACCTGGTTGTTAAGTGAATCTGGATTCCCCGTTGACATTGTTTGACAGAAAGTTGCAAAAGGTGATCGCAAAGACCCCGGGACACTCTGCAACCGTCATAAAAATGAGTCAGTTGCCAAGCATCTGAATTTTGATCATATGACCAGGGGATGCTGCAATGGTCATAAGAGTGAAAAACATAAGTCACTTTTTCAGTGCGTTGTAACTTTGAATGGTCACTAAGCGAACTGTTGTAAGACAAGGACTACTTGTATAAGGCTTTATTTCAACATTAAGAGTTGGATCCCAATAACCTACAGATTAACATTTCTCCACTAACATTTGCACCAGCGCTCAATTAATTGCATTAGTATGACTTTCAAACTATTTAATAAGATATAGTAAAAGTTCATCGTGACCTAACCAGTCTGACTGCACCTTCGTACTGTAGGATTTTTGTCACTTCTCATGCCAATAATGCAATAACAACAATAAAAGATTCCTGTTTAGCATGAGCAGCCACATGATGTATGGGAATGATGCAGAAATAGGATTCCCATGCCAGTTGTTTACTGAACTGAGTCACTGCAACTTTAATATTTGGAATATAACCACTACAGTCATTGGAATAGTATCCTTGTTAGAATTTAGACAATGTTATTTTACTTTATGTTTTTAATGTACTTGTTGTTGTTAGTTGCGAAGTCGTGTCCGACCCATCGTGACCCCATGGACAACGTTCCTCCAGGCCTTCCTGTCCTCTACCATCTTCTGGAATCCGTTTAAGCTGACGCCTACTGCTTCAGTGACTCCATCCAGCCACCTCATTCTCTGTCATCCCCTTCTTCTATTGCCCTCCATCTTTCCCAGCATTAGGCTCTTCTCCAGTGAGTCCTTCCTTCTCATTAGGTGGCCAAAGTACTTGAGTTTCAACTTCAGGATCTGGCTTTCTAAAGAGCAGTCAGGGTTGATCTCCTCTAGGACTGACCGGTTCGATCGCTTTGCAATCCAGGGGACTCGCAGGAGTCTTCTCCAGCACCATAGTTCAAAGGCCTCAATTCTTTTGCGCTCAGCCTTTCTTATGTACTTATTTAAACTTAAAGCAGTGGCTGTTTTATTGTAGATATTTAATTTTAGAAATATCTAGTAATAGGTGTATGGAATTGCTATTGTGATGCATTATGTTTTATTTAGAGCAGGGGTCTTCAAACTTGGCCCTTTTATGACTTGTGGACTTCAACTCCCAGAATTCCTCAGCCACACATGCTGGCTGAGGAATTCTGCGAGTCGAAGTCCACAAGTCATAAAAGGGCCAAGTTTGAAGACCCCTGATTTAAAGTAAGTGAATATAATATTATATAGTGCTGTTATTATTTGATAGTTTGATACGTACATCTTTTATATTTTAGTTTAGTTTTAGTTTAGTCTTATTTGTTAAAGTAAGCAAGAGAGTATTTTATTGTACAGGTAGTCCTCAACTAAGGACATTTGAGCCCAACATTTCTGTTGCTGTGAGCCATTTGTTAAGTGAGTTTTGCCCCCATTTTACGACCTTCCTTGCCACAGTTGTTAAGTGAATCACTGCAGTTGTTAAATTAGTAACCCGTTTGTTAAATGTATCTGACTTCTCCATTGTCTTTGCTTGTCAGAAGGTTACAAAAGGAAATCACCTGACCCCAGGACACTTCAACTGTCATTTTAATGTTATTTTTGTTTTTGTTTATTTGTGTCACTTTAAATTTTTCCTGTTGCCCCCCCCTTCCCTAGTTTTTCCCTTTTTGTTGTAATTTTGTATTTTAACTTTTTAGCAGCCAATGAGTATCTAGCAGCCAATAAGCTTTGGCTGTCTTGAGGCCTGCACCACAAAGGAAACATTACTGTACCTGCTTCCTTATTATGGCTTTACGGAAGAAAAACGGAAACTTGTTTAGTGCACATTCCCCATCATGGATTTGGTCTGAAGAAGGAGCACCACCATTGAGTAGAAGAACCTAACTTTATTATCTGCTTTAGAAGAAAGAGGGACTTTGAAAAGGAAGATTTTTATAGAGGTTGGGGGCTGCAAGGTGGGAAATTTCAGGGAAACAATTTACTGGCCAGTTTGGGGAAGTTAGGCAAGTCCTTTTCAGTGTACTTTGGACAGTTATATATTGTTAGGCAAAATGGACCTTTCAGAAGGATAGCAGAGCTGAGGAAGCCCATTGTGAAGGAGAGGAGACATTGAGGTCATCAGCTGATAGAGGATAAAACAGTTGGGGTTTCTCTAGGTCAGTGATGGTGAACCTTTTAGAGACCGAGTGCCCAAATCGCAACCCAAAACCCACTTATTTATCGTAAAGTGCCAGGGCCACATCAGCATTGTGGTGCCCTCGGGGGGGTGGCAGCAGGGGGGCATGGCCCACTGGGTGGGTGTGACTGTGGTGGTCATGGCAGACTGGATAGGCATGGCCGGGGTGGTGTGGCCACCTCGATGTTGCTCGTGGGGGAGATTCCTGTGGGGCTGGGCAGGATTGGGGAAAATCCAGGGGATCTCTGGTGGGTGGGGCTGTAGGCAGGAGGCTTTTCCTGCAGGGTGAGGCAGGGGGTAGGGTGGGGGGTGCTATTGCTGCAGGGCAAGGCGAGGCAGGGGCAGGGGCGGCTGCTACCTGACACCATCGGTCCCCGCACACAGAGGCCAGCGAGCGCATGGGGGCCTGCTCTACCACCTCTACTCGAGCTTGCTAGCCGGCCGCTTCGCTTCCTTTGTGCTGAGCAGGGCTGTTGCTCCGGCACCAGCAGCGGCCTAATGGACCTGCACGAGATGCTGGCGGCGGCGGGCATGCCCACAGAGAGGACTCTGAGTGCCACCTCTGACATGTGTGCCATAGGTTCGCCATCACTGCTCTAGGTTGCAATATCCTTGTAAGTATAGCCTTTGGGCTATGCTGTGAGAAGACTTCTATTCTTGATGCGATTGAGGGGGGTGCTTTGTCTAGGACAGGGAGGGCCAATTTGGGTCTGATGGGATTAGGAAAAGAGATGAACTATGTTTAACTATTGTCATTTCCAAAGGACAGGAAAAAAAGGGATGCAACCTCCCTTTTGTTTCCTAGGTTTATTTTCCCCATTACACCCCTTTTCTCCTGGACAATAATACTATTTCACACAAATACACACACACACACACATACACAAAGACAGGTGTGATTTGCATTGTGTTGCACTAAGCACCATGTCTTTCTTTGTACACTTGCTCTGCTGTCAGCTTTTTTTAAAAGGTATTTATTTAGTCATTCGCTCACTCTACGGCTTGATACCCTTGCAAAGACTTCCTGCCTTTAATAAATTCACATGTGCAGCAATGTTAATGAAGGCTTTTGGGGGGGGGGGGAGAAATGGATGCCAAAATTAAATTTCCAGTTTCATTTACAGCCTTCTGTCTTCCCTGTATACCATGGGGTTACTGCAGAAGATATTTTGATACCATAAAATTGGACATGAAGGGATATCTTCAGCCAATTTTTTTTTAAAAAATGGTAATGACCAGTGGAGGGATTCAGGGACAAAACAGGTACCTTAATAGCAATAACATTTAGACTTATATACTGCTTCACAGTGCTTTACAGCCTTCTCCAAGGTTTACAGAGTCAGCATAAGGCCCCCAACAATCTGGGTCCTCATTTTCCCAACCTTGGAAGGATGGAAGGCTGAGTCAACCTTGAGCCGGTGAGAATTGAACTGCTGGCAGTTGGCAGAATTAGCCTGCAATACTGCATTCTAACCACTGTGCCACCATGCCTCTTAATTCTTGTCATTCAAATTTTCTCCCAAAACTCCAGCATAAAAAGAATCCTGTATATTTCATTCCTGTTTATTCTACCCTTTAGCACTCAACAGAAAGCCTTACTGACAGCTCCTAGTCAGGTGGACTACATAATATCTCTAGGATTTAGTGGCAATATATCACTAAGAACTATCTTCAGCTTTAACAGGAATGTGATGTCACCCACACAACAAAAATCTGTGAGATTTGCAATGCCAAGATCTTGGGAGATGCCACAATCTTGTGAGATTTTGGCAGCTGCATTAGAAACTATATAATATTCCCACAGATTTCAAGTTGGAAAGTATGTGCTAAATTTAAATGGCTTGGATAAATATTCCCTCCTTCGTGTTTTCTTGTATTTCAAAAATGGCCTGGATCTGAGAGCCAGGTGGTTTCATTTAAAGATGAGCCTGTCCAGACATCATGGTTTGCGTGTTCTGCTCTGCAGCCTGACAACCTTAACTTAGTAATATAAAACTTGCCTGTAGGCCAAAGACCCCAGGGTAATTTTCTAAACAGCTGCCTCCCACCAGATTGTTCCCAATCCATGATTCTTTGTTGGAGGTGACTTGATTTATGGAAACTGTATTCTACATACGATACTTCTGATCTAGCTAAAGATTGAGGGAGATTTCACTCAATGCAAGGTAGTTTCCCATAATTTCCAGATTCTGAAATTCCCTTTCATCAACAAATGGTATTCCTGGTGTGTGTGTGTGTGTGTGTGTGTGTGTGTGTGTGTGTGTGTGTGTGTGTGTGTAAAACCCAACTACATTCATTCTAGTTAACAGTTGGGTAGTTTTCACTGTATGTTCTACTATTAAAGATTATAGTGAGGTTAATAAGATTAATAAGAATAAGATTAGTGTACACACTCTCACTAAAGATCTGAGTGCTATTTTACAGGGTACTAAAGATCCTTTAATACGGCTTAACTGTATTTTCACAAATGTATTTTCATCTTTAGCTCCTTAACAAATCTTTGGTTGGCAAGTCAGGTTGTAAATATTCCTAACAGTGGCTCTCTGTCCATTCCTTATGGAAAAGGGGTCCTGATAGCTGTTGCCTTGAGGATGAAAAAACACACATGCAGAAAAAGCCACACCATCAGGAATGCATATTTAAATATCTGTGACCGATCTCCTCCCCAGAAAAGGCCATGGGGGATTTGCAGAAGATTTTAATCTCCTTGAGTGAATTCCTGAGACTCAAAGAGAACCTAAGAGAAAGTAGATTCCAAAAGACTAAACCAAATACTCTCTTTATGGGGGGGGGGGGGGGGGGGGAGAGAGAGAGAGAGAGAGATCAGGAGCTTAAATGCACTGCTCTAATCCTCATCACACCTGACTAAAGATCAGAGTACAAGTAAACTAGGCCCTTCCATATGGTAGAACAGTGGTTCTCAACCTTTTTAATGCCGCGACCCCAACCGGTCGTAAGTCGAGGACTAAACCAGTCGTAAGTCGAGGACTACCCAGCCGGCCGTAAGTCGAGGACTTTCCCTGCCCGGGAGCGCCGCACATGCGTGGTTCCACCCCCTGCGCCGGCTGAGGCATAGCTGGCAAGCGGCAGAGACGGAGCAGGCCGACCGCCAGCTGGCCCAGCCCAAGGGACCCGCCGGAAAAGGGGGAAAAAATGGCGGACAAAAAAAATGGCGGACAGCCTTGCTTGGCGACCCCCGTGAAATGGTCGATCGACCCCAAATGGGGTCCCGACCCACAGGTTGAGAACCACTGTGCTAGAACAAAAAGAGAAGTTAGGGGAGCTGAATCTTTTAACAATGCTTCCAAAATCAGAACCTTTTTATGACTATGCCCCCACATCTGTACAGTCAAGGATCCTTAAGCCCATGTATTTTTCAACGCTGTTGTAACTTTGAATGGTCACTAAACAGACTGTTGTAAGTCTGTATCACTAGACAAGTACTGGAGCCCAACACTCTGTCAGAGGTCAAGTTCGTGAGTCTCTCTTTCCCCCATGCTTTTTCCCAAAGTGTAATGCCCATAAAGACTAGGGCCAGGGGTAGGCAACCTTAGCTCTTTTATGACTCGTGGACTTCAACTCCCAGAATTCCTGAGCCAGCCATGCTGGCTCAGGAATTCTGGGAGTTGAAGTCCACGAGTCATAAAAGAGCCAAGGTTGTCTACCCCTGAACTAGGCCCCCCGTGTTATGCAAATCACAATAAGAGTGAGAAGAGACAAACCAAGAGACAAGAACTTTTCCTATTTTCCTTGAGTTTTCTCCCTAGGATTAGACTCAAGACAAGAGTCAATTGGATGGGCAGTTGGGAGAGGGAGGATGAAATATAAAATAGCTGAAATCCTAACAAAATCCCCTAGATTCATCACTGACTGCAACTTCAGATAACTTTTAAACAATTCTGACGTAGGAAAGAATCACCATCATCACCATCACCATCATCATCATCATCATCATCATCATTTTAGTCATTGTCTATCCACTGCAGGATAAAGGCCTCTTCCGCATGTTTCCAACCAATACGGTCCTAAGCTTTCTTTTGCCAACTGGGCCTGCAATATTTGCTGATGCCGTTGATCCATCTTGTTTTAGGTCTCTTTCACGGATGCTTTTTATCAAGTGGGATCCATTCTATGACAGCCTTGGTCCACCTGCCATCAGTCCTTCTTGCTATGTGACCAGCCCGTTTCCATTTCAATTCTTTTACTCTCTTGATGATATTGTATACTTTCGTTTGTTTTCTAATCCATGTGCAGGTCTTTCTATCTTGTCTTGTAATGCCGAGCATGTATCTTTCCATGGCTCTTTACGCCACTCGTAATTTTTGTATCGATTGTGAGGTTAGTGTGCCCATGTTTCACTGGCATATGTTAGAGCAGGTAGCACACACTGATCAAAAACTTTTCTCCTCAGGCATAGGGGAAATTATGCTTCTTTTTCTTCTTCTTGTACCATATCCATTATCGGACGTTGGCGATCATGTTGGCGATCCTGTTTTTATCAGCAGCCGCACGAAAAAGTGCTGCTGAGTTTTGTCCAAACCAGTCCCTTAGATTTTGAAGCCACGATGTTCTTCTTCTGCCTGGACCTCGTTTGCCTTCAATCTTTCCCTGGAGGATTAAATGGAGTATGCTGTATTTTTCTGGGTGTCGCCTCACATGTCCAAAATATTCTAATTTTCATTTTTTAATTGTTTTGATTATTTCCCTTGGCTTTCCCAGGCGGCTTATCACCTCCTCATTTCTGATCTTGTCAACCCAGCTTATATGTAATAGCGGCCTGTAAATCCACATTTCAAATGCTTCTAGTCTCTTCAGATGACCTTCTGTCAGAGACCAACTCTCTCCTCCATAGAGCAGGATAGAAAAAATATAGCATCTGACAAGTCTGATTTTCAGTCTTAGCTTGCCGAATGCCTGCCAAGCACATTTAACACACCATTCAGTTTCCTTTATTGTATCACCTTCCATTGAGATCTGTTGGCCAAGGTATATGTTGTGGTCTACTATGTCTAGTTCTTCTCCAGTTACAAAAATTGTTGTTTGGTGAATTTATTAAGCATAATAAGGCTCTTTTTCAGGTTTATTTTTAAGCCAAATAGTTCTCCTGCTTTGTGCAGCTCTTGTACGTGTCTTTGTAGCTCTTCTGGGCATTGTGAGAGGAGAACAACATCATCTGCAAATCTTAAGTTGATAATAATAATAATAATAATAATAATAATAATAATAATAATAATAATAATAATAATAATAATAATAATAATGTTGGAAGAGACCTTGGAGATCATCTAGTCCAACCCCCTGCTCAGGCAGAAAACCCTATACCATTTCAGACAAATAGCTGTCCAGTCTCTTCTTAAAAGTTATTTAAATAGGCACCATTGATTTTTATTCCATCTTTTGCCCAGTCTACTTTGCAAAATACTTCTTCAAGGTAGGCGGAGAAAAGGATAGGTGATATTGTATTGCCTTGTTTTACACCTCATTCTATGTTGAACACAACAGCTAATTTCTAAATTCTCCCCAGACTAATAACTTTTGCAAAGTGAATTCTCTGTGATTACAACTTGGATACGCTAGCATGTATTTTTAGCTCAGTTATGTCCTTGATATATGTATATTCTGTGGATTTGCTGCAACAAAACTAAAATGGGCAACATAACACTGTTATGCAACTTTGCTTTTCTTTATCCCAGCTCCCTTGAGTAAAAGAATTAATGTACATGACCACAGAGCTGAATCAGCATTTGTATCTTTTTAGTTTTATTTTATTTTATTTTTGTAATGCTATAAATAAGGGGTTCTGGAAGGAGAGCACAGCAAATGCTCCACGCTGTGCAACCAACATGAAAATGTTTCTTTAATACTGTTAAAACAGAATTTGCCTGACACTGTCAAAATTTATAGGCATCAACTCCCTTGCCCGATTAGATTATTTTGGAACATGCTGAAAGGAAAGCAAATTGATTTTTTTAAAGAAAGAAAGAAAGAAAGAAAGAAAGAGCCTCTGCACTAGGAAAACAACATACAGCTTTCCTGGTTTCCAGTAAATTAATCTGACTATCGGTTCACTGCTGCAGGCCACGTGGCTCTTTTGGAAACACTGAGCTCTTTGAATAGTATCACAGACATTCCAATAGCACCTCTTCCTATTGGAACTGCAAAGGTGCAGATAGTCCTCGACCTACAACAATTCATTTAGTGAGCATTTGAAGTTACAACAACACTGAAAAAAGTGACTGATAAGCAATTTTCACACTTACGACCCACTGCATCATCATGTGGTCACATGATCAAAATTTGGATGCTTGGCAACTGACTCGTATTTATGACAGTTGCCGTGTCCCGGGGTCATGTGATCACTTTTTGCAACCTTCTAACAAGCAAAGTCGATGGGGAAGCCAGATTCACTTAACAACCCTGTTAGTAACTTAACAATTCCAGTGATTCACTTAACAACTGTGGCAAGGAAGGTCATAAAATGGGGCAAAACTCACTTAACAACTGTCTTGCTTAACAATGGAGATATTGGGCTTAATTGTGGTTGTAAGTTAAAGACTCCCTGTACACTCACTTTCAAAATAAAATCATGCTACTTTAGGCCAAGCAATATTCCTCTAGGGACAATTAGATTTGAAGCTGCTAGTTGCTGACTCATGGAATTCTCTTTTGCATGGAATTCAGGTTTGGCATTAGCAGAAAGCAATTCTGCTTCCACAAGTATCTGATTTGTTCACCCATCTCCCTTGCTCACTGCACCTTCCCTAATATTCTAGCTTCAAAGGAAATTGGGTCTCCTGCTTTTGCAAATAAAGACTTGTGTTCTGCCTTATGCAGGTAGCAATATCAATAGCGCTTAAACTTATATACCGCTTTATAGTGCTTTATAGCCTCCTCTATGGGGTCAGCATATTGCCCCCTCCCCAGCAATCTGGATCCTCAGTTTACCGACCTTGGACGGATGGAAGGCTGAGTCAACCTTGAGCCCCATCAGGATCGAACTGCTGGCTGTCGGCAGAATTAGCCTGCAATGCTGCATTCTAACCACTGTGCCATCCCAGTAGCAGTAAAAAGTTATCTTTCTTGTGAAAAATCACATTCAGTCTGAAATGATACATATAGCAATAGGAAAACCAGAGCATCTAAGGTTTCTAAACATTTCTGATTGAAAGCACACAGTAGCATCCTTTGCACTTTTTTATAGGACTGAAATCATCAGCACAGAAATGGAAAGAATGACACAAAATTACTGTCATTTCTGCCTGGATGTTTTGATGTACATGACAGCATCCTATAACACAAGCATAAAGCAACTGAAGCTTTCAATTGTCATTTACAGAAAAGGCTAATGTGTCATCTTAAAAAATACAGCCAATCCTAATGGAAGAAGTGGGAAGGAAGGAAGCCATTGTGTACATGTCAATCAAAAAAGCAGAAAGTAGCCTGCAAAAATAATTGTGTGTAACCTGGATATTTGCTTATTAAAGATGTTTTTAAAAATGAAAGTATCTGGATTCTATTGTCCATAAGAACTAATGACATATTAAAATACTTTACGATTTCTATGCGATTTCTTACCAGCAATGTTGTAAGATTGGAAGTACTATTGGTTTCTTTTGCCTCCAAAAGTTAAACATCTTATACAGTTGAGTGGCAAAAAATATATAAAGCTGGATGGAAGTTTGGCCAGCTGATACTCTGCATTTACATACATATTTTCTCAGGTATGTAATTATGTATTTATGCACGTGTGTGTAGGTGTGTGCATGTAGTATGTGTGTGAATACATACACATGTACACATACAATAAACTTTTTATATATATGTGCTCTCACTTAATAACATTGAGTACATTTTAAATATATCACAATAATATATCTAAGAGATTTGCAAAATTAATTTGTACAAGAAAACACTATCAAATCCTGACTTAGGAAAGAGGTTGAATGTCTAAAATTGCTTCATATTTAATTTTTGAGGAAAAAAATGTTGTTTTCTTAAAGAAAGATTAAAGAACAAGGAAGGAGATCATCTTATGTAGGACTATGAATACCCAATGATAGCCAAATTAGACAGTTGGTAAACAAGGACTACCTGTATAATGATAGAACATAGAATAATAGAGTTGGAAAGGACCTTGGAGGTCTTCTAGTCCAACCCCCTTCTCAAGCAGAAGATCCTATACCCTTCCAGATAAGTTGCTGTCCAGTCTTTTCTTGAAAACCTCCAGTGATGAAGCACTCACAACTTCTGGAGGCAAGCCGTTCCACTGGTTAATTGTTCTCACTGTTAGGAAGTTTCTCCTTAGTTCTAGGTTGCTTCTCTCCTTGGTTAGTTTCCATCCATTGTTTCTTGTCTTGCCTTCTGGTGCTTTGGAAAATAGTTTGATCACCACATTTTTGTCTTTGTAGGAGCCCCTCAAATATTGGAACAATACTATTTTGTCACCCCTCATCCTTCTTTTCAGTAGACTAGACTAGACTAGACTAGTAGATTAAGCAGATAAACAGGCAATCTATCATAATGGAAGGTTCTACTCCCCCCCCCAAAAAAATCCCCCCTTGCGAAAGAAATGCAAGAAAACTGATCCAATTAAATAATTGTATCCATCTGTACCTCTATTCTTTCATAGACACACACACACACAAATAAGAAATGAAACTAGTTTATGGTGCAGTCAAACAAATGTAAATTCAATAATATTGCCTTTTATCAAATGAGATTTAAAATGCATTCTTGAGATACATTTCCAAGACCTCTCCCCCCCCCATGCACTCACACACACAAACACGCGCACACAGGGCCTCCATAGGAGCACCAGTGTTTATTCCAGCCTTCTTTAATATAGGGGTTTCCAGATGTAGCATAACAGCTCCATCATGTCCAGGCATCATACATCTGTTAGCTAAGAAGCACATCTGGAAAGGCTAAGTAGGAAAAGTTCATCTAAAGCATTAAGANAAAGAGGAAAGAGAAATAAAGGAAAGAGAGAGGAAAGAGAGAAAGGAAAGAGAAAGGAAGGAAAGAGGAAAGAGAAGAAAAGAGGAAAGAAAGGAGAAAGAGAGGAAAGAGAAAGTTAGAGGAAAGAGAAAGAGAGAAAGAGGAAAGAGAAAGAGAGAGAGGAAAGAGAAAGAGGGGGAGAGGAAAGAGAAAGAGAGAGGGGGGGAGAGGAAAGGGAAAGGAAAGAGAGAGAGAGAGAGAAAGAGGAAAGAGAGGGAGAGGAAAGAGGCATAAAATAATTCATTTGCATTTAATTGTAATGGTTCAAAGAATGTTCGGAAAAATGTTTGGCCCTCCAGCACGTTCACTTCATCCAATCTGGCCCTCTTTGAAAAAAGTTTGGACACCCCTGTCCTATACCCTTCCAGATAAGTTGCTGTCCAGTCTTTTCTTGAAAACCTCCAGTGATGAAGCACTCACAACTTCTGGAGGCAAGCCGTTCCACTGGTTAATTGTTCTCACTGTTAGGAAGTTTCTCCTTAGTTCTAGGTTGCTTCTCTCCTTGGTTAGTTTCCATCCATTGTTTCTTGTCTTGCCTTCTGGTGCTTTGGAAAATAGTTTGATCACCACATTTTTGTCTTTGTAGGAGCCCCTCAAATATTGGAACAATACTATTTTGTCACCCCTCATCCTTCTTTTCAGTAGACTAGACTAGACTAGACTAGTAGATTAAGCAGATAAACAGGCAATCTATCATAATGGAAGGTTCTACTCCCCACCAAAAAAAATCCCCCCTTGCGAAAGAAATGCAAGAAAACTGATCCAATTAAATAATTGTATCCATCTGTACCTCTATTCTTTCATAGACACACACACACACAAATAAGAAATGAAACTAGTTTATGGTGCAGTCAAACAAATGTAAATTCAATAATATTGCCTTTTATCAAATGAGATTTAAAATGCATTCTTGAGATACATTTCCAAGACCTCTCCCCCCCCATGCACTCACACACACAAACACGCGCACACAGGGCCTCCATAGGAGCACCAGTGTTTATTCCAGCCTTCTTTAATATAGGGGTTTCCAGATGTAGCATAACAGCTCCATCATGTCCAGGCATCATACATCTGTTAGCTAAGAAGCACATCTGGAAAGGCTAAGTAGGAAAAGTTCATCTAAAGCATTAAGA